>NC_086451.1:394365160-394545160 GCF_028390025.1 Pseudophryne corroboree
TGGGTGGGGTGTGTTCAAACTGAAATCTGAATTGCAGTGTAAAAATAAAGCAGCCAGTATTTACCCTGCACAGAAACAAAATAACCCACCCAAATCTAACTCTCTCTGCAAATGTTATATCTGCCTCCCCTGCAGTGCACATGGCTTTGCCCAATTGCAAACAAACTTGCTGCTGCGATAAACTCAGAATTATCCCCAAGGTGTGCTGTGCACGTGGACCCCTTAATCCAGGGGACACACACCGCACACCCTACACCCATATAATTATACTTGCCACTCCATTGGCCCGGCTCTGGCTGCCGAGATCATCGAAAAATGGCCACCATGACCATTTTCCTGGTGATTTGCACATGTGTAGTAGAGATGTCCCCAGGCACAAGGCGTGAGCACTATGTTCCCAGAGACTTATGCATGCACAGTAGACTCTGGCAAGATGCCAGTATCTTCCAGTGTAGCCAGTTGACTCTGACAGAGTCTACTGGCATAATTTCCAGAGTCTACTGCACCATCGGAGAGGAGAAGACCCGATTGGAGCCTGCACACAGGCCCCTCCTCTCTTAAACTGCCCCTGTATATAAGGCATTAGGCAGAGATCGAGTCATAAATGCAGTTCCATACATTAATAAACAAATAGATTTACTGGGGAAAAAAAGAATAGTAACTGTTATGCGCCCTACACACTGGGCGATCATGCTGCAAGATATGAACGATCTCGTTCATTAATGAACGAGATAACGTTCATGTCTGTCAGTGTGGAGGCACCAGCGATGAACAATGCGTGGCCCCGCGCTCGTTCATCGCTGATGCCCCGTCGGCTGTGCACGCAGGCCAATATGGACGAGATCGTCCATATTTGCCTGCACGTCTACGGAGCCGGGTGACGGGGGAGTGAAGAAACTTCACTCCCCCCGTCACTGCCCCCCCGCCGCCGGGTCGCCCATCTGCCGTATCGGCGGTCGGGCAGCTCGGCGGCACATCGCTGAGTCTGTAGGGTCCACAAAACAGTAGCAGGCTGTATTAACAAACATTTATCAGAGAAAAAAAAAAAACACGACAATGAATGAAGAAAGAAGAATGATTAAAATAATATGCCTTTTATTGAAGAAAGTTGCTCTGTAAGAAGACAAAGTAACTCACTAAAGCGACATATCATCTTAGTGTTCATATCTTAAGTAGATAATCAACTCAACATAATTAACTTGCTACATAAAGCACTGCTATAGTGCGGTGGACTTCAACCTCAACCCTGAAGTTTTCCACAGTCGAGTTTTTAGGATTTTTGTCTCTGGAAACAGGTGAAGTGAGAGCTGACCCCGTAAAATAGATTAACTCACCTGTGTATGATTAAAGACATCCACAAAACATGACCTGTTGGTGGCACTTGAGGACTTGAGTTGAGAAGCTCTGCTATACTGTACCTAGTTTTGACAGCCATGATGGCAACAACTATTGTCGTACAAAGTCTATTGGGAAAGATTGGGAAGATGGGAGTGGTTTCCTTGCTTAAACTGACTAAAATGCATGATTGCATCTACTTTTGCACCAACATGCAACATTATATTATTTTGTGTGACAAGAATGCAAAGACAGTCCTGATGGGATATAATTAGATATGAATGCTTCTGAAGGTTATGTGGATAGTTCTGGAATTTGATAGGCTTGCATGAAAAGGTGGAAGTTTTATAGGCTAGAGGAAAGTGTTATTGTGCATGTGAGGGCATTCCATAGGGTTGGTGCTACCCGAAGAAAGTCCTACAGTTGTGAATGGGAGTGAGAAATCTTTGCGGATGAGAGACACAGATCTTGTGCAGAGCAGAGAGGTTTAATTGGAAGATATTTTGAGATAAGCGAAGCGATATATGTTGGTGTAGTTTGGTTAATAGCTTTATATGTGAGTAGAAGTATTTTATATTGAATGTGGATAGAATATGGGAAACCAATGGATGGACTGACAGAGCGGGTCTGCAGATGATGAACATCTTGTTAGGAAGATCAGCCTTGCAGCTGCATACAAAATGGATTGTAGTGGTGAGAGTCTTTTCTTGGGAAGACCGGTTAGGAGACTATTGCAGTAATCAATGCAGGAGATAATGAGAGCGTGGATTAGAATTTTTGCAGTGTCTTGTTGTGTAAGATAAGGTCATATTTTGGATATGTTTTTTAGATGCATGTAACATGATTTAGAGACCGATTGAATTTGTGGAACAAGTAACAATTTGGAGTCATGGATGACACCTAGGCAGCGAGCTTGTTGGGTAAGGTAATTTGTCATGTTGTCAATAGTTATGGAGGTATGAGGTTGGTAATTATTTTGGCTGGAGGAGATATAATTAATTCTGTTGCTGAAATGTTGAGATTAAGGTGGCGAAATTACATCCAAAATTAAATGGTAGAAAAGCATTCAGAGACACGGAACAAAATGAATGGGAGTATAGATATATTTCCGTATTATCAGCGTACAAATGAATCTGAAATCGAAAGGAGCTGATTAGTTTGCCAGGAGATGAAGTATAGATTGAGAAAAGCAGAGGACCTAAGACTGAGCCTTGTGGTGCTACAACTGATAGAGGTAGTGAAAAGGAGGTGGAATCAGAGAAGCGAACACTGAAAGAGTGATTGGATATGTAGGATGAAAACCAAGAAAGGGCTGTATGCTGAAGACTTAGGTATTGTAGTGTTTGTATGAGAAGAGAGTGGTCAACGGTGTCAAAAGTGGCAGAGATAACTAGAATAATAAGAAGTGAGTAATGGGCTTTAAAGTGACCAGATCGTTCACTACTTTAGTCAGTGCTGTCTCTGTGTATTGTTGGGAATGAAAGCCTGACTGAAGTGGGTCCAATAAGTTATGGGAGTTGAGAAAGTGTGTGAGGTAAATTGGAGAGGCATGGCAGCTAAGAGATGGGACTGTAAGAGAGAGAGAGAGAGAGAGATTGAATAAGAATTGTGTTTTTCAGAAAGGGAGTAATCACTGTATGTTTAAATGGACAACGAAAGATACCAGTAAAGTGAGAGAGTTTACAGATTTTAGGTTAGGATAAGCACAGGAGACAGCGTTTTACTGACTTTTGAGGGTATAGAATCAAGAGGAGAGGTATTGGAGTAGGAGGATGAGAAGAGTGTTGATACTTCATCTTCATTTGTGGGGTCAAATGAAGAGAAAGTGCCAGAGGGTTCAGGTAGGGGACTGAGCAGGTCGCTGGCTGAGGAAGAGAATTCCATTTAATCTCAGATGACAATCTTGTCCTTGAAGTGGGAAACAAGTTCTTGTCCACTGGTAGTAGCTAGTGGGGAGAGTGAGGAAGGGTAAAGAAGTGATTTAAATTTATTAAAAAGTTGCTTGGGGTTGGTGGCATGAGAAGAGATAAGAGATTGGAAATGTCCAGGGCATTACGATAGGAGTGGTAGGCGGTCTTATATGTGAGGAAGTCACTTGGATTTTGAGATTTATGCCACTGACGTTCTACTTTACCTGACATGTTTTGTAGGTGTCTTGTTAATTTAACATTCACGGATGTCATCTAAGCCTACATGGAGTGTGATGGGTAACTGGAACCACTTCATCAAGGTCACTTTCTAGACTCTGGGTCAGGTAGGATACAGCTGTCTCAGGAGAGGTAAATGTAGGAATTGGTCAGAGCAGTCGTTGCAGAGGGGTGGAACGTTGATGAAAATTAATAGTGTTAGTATTTCTGCAGGTTTGAGGAGGCTTGCTTGAATTCAGTGTCATAGATTTAGGAGTAATGGAGGAGATCGAAAAGGTGATAAGGATGTGATCAGGGAGAGGGAAAAGAGTGTTAGTGAATTGAGAAACTGAGCAGAGTATGGTGAATGCAAGATCAAGGCAGTGGCCCTCCTGATGAGGTAATGGAGTTAGACCATTGGGTGAGGCCAACAGAAGAGGTTAGAAAGAGGAGTTTGGAGGCATGAAGAGATTGTGAACTGTCAATAGCCATATGGAAATTACTCATGATGATGGTGGAGATGTCAGAGGATAAGAAGTGAGGGAGCCAGGCAGAAATTTCTTTCAGAAATAGTTTTTTGGGTTGCCCAGGTGGGCAGTAGATAGCTGCAACACGCAGAGAGAAAGGGGTGAAAATCATGATAGAATGAACTTCAAATGATGTGAATGTGAGTGATGGAACCAGTGGTAGAACTGTGTATGTAAAAAATTGGGGCAATAATAGTCCAAACCTGTCTCCTTTACTGTTACTAGGCATGGAGGTATATGTGAAGTGGAGACCACCGTGTGACAGTGCTGCAGGGGAGGCTGTGTCTGATTGTGTGAGCCATGTTTCGGTTATAGCCAGCAGGTTGAAGTTGTCAAAGATGAAGAGGTTGTGGATGGATGTTAATTTGGCGCAAACATAGCATGTATTCAATAAGGCACATTTTAATGACTTGGAGGGTGATGGGAGACATGTGATATTTATGAGGTTAGATGGATTTCTGTATTGTTTTGAATAAGCTGAATTTGAGTGGGGCAAATGGTTGGGCCCTTGATTTGGTGATATGTTGCCAGCTAGTAAAAGCAGAAGAGAGAGATAAATATTGGTGGAAGTTTGTGAATGTTTTATATGGTGGCAGATTGTGGATGTCAAAGTACCTGTAGAGAAGTAAGTAAAAGGCTCATGAGTGTTAAGAAGAGGGGAGTTGATATTTGAAGCTGGAATGTGCACAGAAGGGTGAATTGCAGGGAGAGTATAGGATGTGTGAATTTTGGAGAGATTTCCATGAAATGAAATGAGAAATACAGTAGTAGTTTGGTGAACATGATAAACACAAAGGTGTATATTCTCATTACTTATTTGGGGGCCCCTGGGAACCACCTACAGTGAATATGAAAAGAATCTAAACAGTAGCTTATTAATAAAAAACATAGATCTTAAACGAAAGCTTTGTTTGGAATAATGTTCAATTTCAACAAGGATTTTGGAATAGATGGATTCGTATTGTCCAACTTGCATTTAGAGAGTCCAGTAGAGTCCAGTAGACTAGCGAGGTAAAACACAGCACTCGTACCGAGTAGGGAGACTCCCCAGTCCACTTCCTGTTCGTTTCACATCTATTTCATTCTTTCCAATCACAGGTTTGAAGTTAAAATTTTGAAACAGAGACGTGAAGAAGAGAAAAAGCTCCATCCGGGCCAGGCTCTCTCCTACACATACCCGCTTCCCTGGACAGAGAGAAACAATTAGACTTGTGTACAGTTAAACTTTAAATTGTCAGTGACATAAATGCGCTAGATTGCATTACATTAGTATCCAGTCAACTCCTCGAGCATAAAGATGCAGCATGGCTTGCAGTAGAATGTGTAATCATTATTACAATAATTGTTTTGTCACCTAAAAACACTAAGTAAGTGCAGACATTTTTTTTTAGGCTGAATCATTATTCAAAGTGAGAGTGAGAGATCCTTTACACTCATATGAGACATTATAAAAGCCATTCAAGTTATTTCAAGCTGCAATCTATAATATAAGGAGGAAATGCTACCTCCATATATGGCATATACAGTATGCAAGCTGACCGAATGATTCCAAAGTATGCCCTACAGGATAGTATAGAATTTCATGTTTACAGTATATTTATTCCAGGACTGATAGGACAGGGAGGAAATGGGAGCGAGTTGGTGAGCTTAGGATGTATAGCACTATGTGGAACTTGCACTCTCGGTTTAAAATACTGAGCATAGCTTTAATATAGAGTAGATCTTGAATAACATTATTAATGTCTCAGGTGAGGGCAGAGTGTCCTATTGTCGCACTGTAATAACCCATGATTTGCGGGCACCAGTGTGATTCCAGTGAGACATCTGCTAGATTTATAGTGGCAATCAGCTTTAAGGCAACGCTAACCTGTTATTGCCTTAAAACAAGTTGCCGCTTCACATGTAGTGGCTATCTTACAGGCAATCATGCAGTGCCCACAAATCATAGACTATAATACTGTGTTTTGGGCTTATGTCTTTTTGTTTGTGCAATGTAGTTGCATCCCCCTTACACCCCAGTTTATTATTGTTTTTGTTATTTTTCATGGTATTATTAGTAGTTGAAGAGGGTCAATATATGATGTTATGCCATGCTGCCACATCTCCTGTGCTTTATTGTAAAACTGTCAAATCCCATTCACTTGCAGTTTCCATACCAACATTTCTTACTTTCCCCTTTGGCTACTACAATACCTTGTAGCTCTTTTTGAATCAATGCTCATTATAAAGCAGCCAGGGCCGGATTAAGCCTTGGGGGGCCTGGAGCACTTAAGACAGGGGGGGCCTGGCGGAGGGGGATGGTGTATATTAGATTGTGTATACTTCCCAACATGACCCATTGTAGGAGGGACAACATTTTCTCTACCTGGACTTCCCTTTTAATATATGATTGGCATCACATATGTTGATATGTTGACCTATTTCATTGATGAAAAAGGTATTTCAACAAAAATGATTACAATCATAAATTGTGTTTTGGTTTTGGATTCGGTTCCGCGGCCGTGTTTTGGATTCGGATGCGTTTTGGCAAAACCTCCCTGAAATTTTTTTGTCGGATTCGGGTGTGTTTTGGATTCAGGTGTTTTTTTTACAAAAACCCTTCAAAAACAGCTTAAATCATAGAATTTGGGGGTAATTTTGATCCCATAGTATTATTAACCTCAATAACCACAATTTCTACTCATTTCCAGTCTATTCTGAACACCTCACACCTCACAATATTATTTTTAGTCCTAAAATTTGCACCGAGGTCGCTGGATGGCTAAGCTAAGCGACCAAAGTGGCCGACACAAACACCTGGCCCATCTAGGAGTGGCACTGCAGTGTCAGGCAGGATGGCCCTTCCAAAAAATACTCCCCAAACAGCACATGACGCAAAGAAGAAAAAAAAGAGGCGCAATGAGGTAGCTGTGTGAGTAAGCTAAGTGACCCTAGTGGCCGACACAAACACCTGGCCCATCTAGGAGTGGCACTGCAGTGTCAGGCAGGATGGCCCTTCCAAACAATACTCCCCAAACAGCACATGACGCAAAGAAAAAAAGAGGCGCAATGAGGTAGCTGTGTGAGTAAGCTAAGCGACCCTAGTGGCCGACACAAACACCTGGCCCATCTAGGAGTGGCACTGCAGTGTCAGGCAGGATGGCCCTTCCAAAAAATACTCCCCAAACAGCACATGACGCAAAGAAAAATTAAAGAAAAAAGATGTGCAAGATGGAATTGTCCTTGGGCCCTCCCACCCACCCTTATGTTGTATAAACAGGACATGCACACTTTAACCAACCCATCATTTCAGCGACAGGGTCTGCCACACGACTGTGACTGAAATGACTGGTTGGTTTGGGCCCCCACCAAAAAAGAAGCAATCTCTCCTTGCACAAACTGGCTCTACAGAGGCAAGATGTCCACCTCATCATCATCGTCCGATTCATCACCCCTTTCACTGTGTACATCCACCTCCTCACAGATTATTAATTTGTCCCCACTGGAATCCACCATCTCAGATCCCTGTGTACTTTCTGGAGGCAATTGCTGCTGGTGAATGTCTCCAAGGAGGAATTGATAATAATTCATTTTAATGAACATCATCTTCTCCACATTTTCTGGAAGTAACCTTGTACGCCGATTGCTGACAAGGTGAGCGGCGGCATTAAACACTCTTTCGGAGTACACACTGGAGGGAGGGCAACTTAGGTAGAATAAAGCCAGTTTGTGCAAGGGCCTCCAAATTGCCTCTTTTTCCTGCCAGTATACGTACGGACTGTCTGACGTGCCTACTTGGATGCGGTCACTCATATAATCCTCCACCATTCTTTCAATGGTGAGAGAATCATATGCAGTGACAGTAGACGACATGTCAGTAATCGTTGGCAGGTCCTTCAGTCCGGACCAGATGTCAGCATCAGCAGTCGCTCCAGACTGCCCTGCATCACCGCCAGCGGGTGGGCTCGGAATTCGTAGCCTTTTCCTCGCACCCCCAGTTGCGGGAGAATGTGAAGGAGGAGATGTTGACGGGTCGCGTTCCGCTTGACTTGACAATTTTCTCACCAGCAGTTCTTTGAACCTCTGCAGACTTGTGTCTGCCGGAAAGAGAGATCCAACGTAGGTTTTAAATCTAGGATCGAGCACGGTGGCCAAAATGTAGTGCTCTGATTTCAAAAGATTGACCACACGTGAATCCTGGTTAAGCGAATGAAGGGCTCCATCCACAAGTCCCACATGCCTAGCGGAATCGCTCTGTTTTAGCTCCTCCTTGAATGCCTCCAGCTTCTTCTGCAAAAGCCTGATGATGGGAATGACCTGACTCAGGCTGGCAGTGTCTGAACTGACTTCACGTGTGGCAAGTTCAAAAGGTTGCAGAACCTTGCACAACATTGAAATCATTCTCCACTGCGCTTGAGACAGGTGCATTCCACCTCCTTTGCCTATATCGTGGCCAGATGTATAGGCTTGAATGGCCTTTTGCTGCTCCTCCATCCTCTGAAGCATATAGAGGGTTGAATTCCACCTCGTTACCACCTCTTGCTTCAGATGATGGCAGGGCAGGTTCAGGTGTTTTTGGTGGTGCTCCAGTCTTCTGTACGTGGTGCCTTTACGCCGAAAGTGGCCCGCAATTCTTCTGGCCACCGACAGCATCTCTTGCACGCCCCTGTCGTTTTTTAAATTATTCTGCACCACCAAATTCAATCTATGTGCAAAACATGGGACGTGCTGGAATTTGCCCAGATGTAATGCACGCACAATATTGCTGGCGTTGTCCGATGCCACAAATTCCCAGGAGAGTCCAATTGGGGTAAACCATTCTGCGATGATCTTCCTCAGTTGCCGTAAGAGGTTTTCAGCTGTGTGCGTATTCTGGAAAGCGGTGATACAAAGCGTAGCCTGCCTAGGAACGAGTTGGCGTTTGCGAGATGCTGCTACTGGTGCCGCCGCTGCTGTTCTTGCAGCGGGAGGCAATACATCTACCCAGTGGGCTGTCACAGTCATGTAGTCCTGAGTCTGCCCTGCTCCACTTGTCCACATGTCCGTGGTTAAGTGGACATTGGGTACAACTGCATTTTTTAGGACACTGGTGAGTCTTTTTCTGACGTCTGTGTACATTCTCGGTATCGCCTGCCTAGAGAAGTGGAACCTAGATGGTATTTGGTAACGGGGGCACACTACCTCAAGAAATTGTCTAGTTCCCTGTTAACTTACGGCGGATACCGGACGCACATCTAACACCAACATAGTTGTCAAGGCCTCAGTTATCCGCTTTGCAACAGGATGACTGCTGTGATATTTCATCTTCCTCGCAAAGGACTGTTGGACAGTCAATTGCTTACTGGAAGTAGTACAAGTGGTCTTCCGACTTCCCCTCTGGGATGACCATCGACTCCCAGCAGCAACAACAGCAGCGCTAGCAGCAGTAGGCGTTACACTCAAGGATGCATCGGAGGAATCCCAGGCAGGAGAGGACTCGTCAGACTTGCCAGTGACATGGCCTGCAGGACTATTGGCTTTCCTGGGTAAGGAGGAAATTGACACTGAGGGAGTTGGTGGTGTGGTTTGCAGGAGCTTGGTTACAAGAGGAAGGGATTTACTGGTCAGTGGACTGCTTCCGCTGTCGCCCAAAGTTTTTGAACTTGTCACTGACTTATTATGAATGCGCTGCAGGTGACGTATAAGGGAGGATGTTCCGAGGTGGTTAACGTCCTTACCCCTACTTATTACAGCTTGACAAAGGCAACACACGGCTTGACACCTGTTGTCCGCATTTCTGTTGAAATACTTCCACACTGAAGAGCTGATTTTTTTGGTATTTTCACCAGGCATGTCAATGGCCATATTCCTTCCACGGACAACAGGTGTCTCCCAGGGTGCCTGACTTAAACAAACCACCTCACCATCAGAATCCTCCTTGTCAATTTCCTCCCCAGCACCAGCAACACCCATATCCTCATCCTGGTGTACTTCAACACTGACATCTTCAATTTCACTATCAGGAACTGGACTGCGGGTGCTCCTTTCAACACTTGCAGGGGGCATGCAAATGGTGGAAGGCACAAGCTCTAACCGTCCAGTGTTGGGAAGGTCAGGCATCGCAACCGACACAATTGGACTCTCCTTTGGGATATGGGATTTCGAAGAACGCACAGTTCTTTGCTGTGCTTTTGCCGCAAGTCTTTTCTTTTTTCTAGCGAGAGGATGAGTGCTTCCATCCTCATGTGAAGCTGAACCACTAGCCATGAACATAGGCCAGGGCCTCAGCCGTTCGTAAATGGCATATTGGCAAGTTTACGCTTCTCCTCAGACGCTTTTAATTTTGATTTTTGGGTCATTTTTTTACTGATCTTTTGTGTTTTGGATTTTACATGCTCTGTACTATGACATTGGGCATCGGCCTTGGCAGACGACGTTGATGGCATTTCATCGTCTCGGCCATGACTAGTGGCAGCAGCTTCAGCACGAGGTGGAAGTGGATCTTGATCTTTCCCTATTTTTTTAACCTCCACATTTTTGTTCTCCATATTTTGCGCACAACTAAAAGCCACCACAGGTATACAATGTAGATGGATGGATAGTATAGTATTACTTATACTTATGGACGATGAGTGCACTGACGACACAGAGGTAGGTACAGCCGTGGCCTACCGTACTGCTGCTTAGTGCTTATATATATAATATACTGTATAACGGACCTGGTGGACACTGTCAGCAGACTGCTAAACTAGTATGAAGAAAGAAAAAAAAACACCACAGGTATACAATGTAGATGGATGGATAGTATAGTATTACTTATACTTTTGGACGACGAGTGCACTGACGACACAGAGGCAGGTACAGCCGTGGCCTACTTAGCACTGCTGCTTAGTGCTTATATATATATAATATACTGTATAACGGACCTGGTGGACACTGTCAGCAGACTGCTAAACTAGTATGAAGAAAGAAAAAAAAAAACACCACAGGTATACAATGTAGATGGATGGATAGTATAGTATTACTTATACTTATGGACGACGAGTGCACTGACGACACAGAGGTAGGTACAGCCGTGGCCTACCGTACTTCTGCTTAGTGCTTATATATATAATATACTGTATAACGGACCTGGTGGACAGTGTCAGCAGACTGCTAAACTAGTATGAAGAAAGAAAAAAAAAACACCACAGGTATACAATGTAGATGGATGGATAGTATAGTATTACTTATACTTATGGACGACGAGTGCACTGACGACACAGAGGTAGGTACAGCCGTGGCCTACCGTACTGCTGCTTAGTGCTTATATATATAATATACTGTATAACGGACCTGGTGGACACTGTCAGCAGACTGCTAAACTAGTATGAAGAACGGAAAAAAAAACACCACAGGTATACAATGTAGATGGATGGATAGTATAGTATTACTTATACTTATGGACGACGAGTGCACTGACGACACAGAGGTAGGTACAGTCGTGGCCTACCGTACTGCTGCTTAGTGCTTATATATATAATATACTGTATAACGGACCTGGTGGACACTGTCAGCAGACTGCTAAACTAGTATGAAGAAAAAAAAAGCCACCACAGGTATACAATGTAGATGGATGGATAGGATAGTATTATATTACTTATGGACGACGAGTGCACTGACGACACAGAGGTAGGTACAGCCGTGGCCTACCGTACTGCTTATATATATAATATACTGTATAACGGACCTGGTGGACACTGTCAGCAGACTGCTAAACTAGTATGAAGAAAGAAAAAAAAAACACCACAGGTATACAATGTAGATGGATGGATAGTATAGTATTACTTATACTTATGGACGACGAGTGCACTGACGACACAGAGGTAGGTACAGCCGTGGCCTACCGTACTGCTGCTTAGTGTTTATATATATAATATACTGTATAACGGACCTGGTGGACACTGTCAGCAGACTGCTAAACTAGTATGAAGAAAGAAAAAAAAAAACACCACAGGTATACAATGTAGATGGATGGATTGTATAGTATTACTTATACTTATGGACGACGAGTGCACTGACGACACAGAGGCAGGTACAGCCGTGGCCTACCGTACTGCTGCTTAGTGCTTATATATATAATATACTGTATAACGGACCTGGTGGACACTGTCAGCAGACTGCTAAACTAGTATGAAGAAAAAAAAAGCCACCACAGGTATACAATGTAGATGGATGGATAGGATAGTACTATATTACTTATGGACGACGAGTGCACTGACGACACAGAGGTAGGTACAGCCGTGGCCTACCGTACTGCTTATATATATAATATACTGTATAACGGACCTGGTGGACACTGTCAGCAGACTGCTAAACTAGTATGAAGAAAGAAAAAAAAACACCACAGGTATACAATGTAGATGGATGGATAGTATAGTATTACTTATACTTATGGACGACGAGTGCACTGACGACACAGAGGTAGGTACAGCCGTGGCCTACTGTACTGCTGCTTAGTGCTTATATATATAATATACTGTATAACGGACCTGGTGGACACTGTCAGCAGACTGCTAAACTAGTATGAAGAAAGAAAAAAAAAACACCACAGGTATACAATGTAGATGGATGGATAGTATAGTATTACTTATACTTATGGACAACGAGTGCACTGACGACACAGAGGTAGGTACAGCCGTGGCCTACCGTACTTCTGCTTAGTGCTTATATATATAATATACTGTATAACGGACCTGGTGGATACTGTCAGCAGACTGCTAAACTAGTATGAAGAAAGAAAAAAAAACCACCACAGGTATACAATGTAGATGGATGGATAGTATAGTATTACTTATACTTATGGACGACGAGTGCACTGACGACACAGAGGTAGGTACAGCCGTGGCCTACCGTACTGCTGCTTAGTGCTTATATATATAATATACTGTATAACGGACCTGGTGGACACTGTCAGCAGACTGCTAAACTAGTATGAAGAAAGAAAAAAAAAACACCACAGGTATACAATGTAGATGGATGGATAGTGTAGTATTACTTATACTTATGGACGACGAGTGCACTGACGACACAGAGGTAGGTACAGCCGTGGCCTACCGTACTGCTGCTTAGTGCTTATATATATAATATACTGTATAACGGACCTGGTGGACACTGTCAGCAGACTGCTAAACAAACTAGCATGAAGAAAGAAAGAAAAAACACCACAGTGTTTTTCAGGCAGACAAACGTATACTGGACTGGTGGTCACTGTCAGCAAAACTGTGCACTGTACTCCTGCTATAGCTGCTCCCCAGTCCCCACAATTAGGCAGTGTGAGCAGAGCAGTGCACTCAGCACAGATATATCATGCAGCAGTGCAGCACACTGAGTGAGCACAGCCACAGATATGGTGGAGAGTTTTTTTTTTCAGGCAGAGAAACAAAGGATTAAAATCACTGGTGGTATAATCAAAACCCTGCACTGTACTCCCTAACAGCTGCTCCCCGTCCCCAATCCTCCCCACAATTATAACAATGTCACTCTTAGTCTTTTCTATTACGGAGAGGACGCCAGCCACGTCCTCTCCCTATCAATCTCAATGCACGTGTGAAAATGGCGATGACGCGCGGCTCCTTATATAGAATCCGAGTCTCGCGAGAATCCGACAGCGGGATGATGACGTTCGGGCGCGCTCGGGTTAACCGAGCAAGGCGGGAGGATCCGAGTCGCTCGGACCCGTGTAAAAAAAAGGTGAAGTTCGGGCGGGTCGGATTCCGAGGAACCGAACCCGCTCATCACTAATATATATATATATATATATATATATATACACCCACACACAAAAAAAAGTATATGTAACAATACATTACACACAGGAAATTGCGTGCCGCAAATTTATCCAAGGTTAGTTTGGTTAGGTGGTTTTATCGCTGTATTATCATACATACATACAT
This sequence comes from Pseudophryne corroboree, assembly GCF_028390025.1. Lineage (NCBI taxonomy): Eukaryota > Metazoa > Chordata > Amphibia > Anura > Myobatrachidae > Pseudophryne > Pseudophryne corroboree. The sequence goes on from NC_086451.1 coordinate 394,379,042, forward strand.
ACATATAAATATAAACATATGCTGTGTACACACACATACTCTCTCTTTCCTACAGCAGCTGCGTGTTGTAGATGGGGAGGAGAGCAGGCATGATTTTACTAAGCCCTGCCCCCTAAATTTGTGTGTCTATCAGAAGGGGCGGGGCCAAAAAAAAAATCTCAATTCTAGCGAACGTGCTTCATATTGGCTCCAGCCCCTCCCCATTAACCTACGAATTGCTTCAATTTGTCTGAGGGGGCGGGGCTTAGTAATATCATGCTCTCTCTCTCTGTCATCTGTCAGAGGGGGTTCCGGGTACTCAGAAACCCCCCTGTGCATGCGTTACTGAAAGAAGGCCACCATCTGGACAATATCATATTCAAAACCAATTGAAGTAAACTGTATACCATGCACTTTTAGATTATGTACTAAAATTCTGAATAGCATTTACCATACTTTTTTTTAACCTTCAAAACTGGGAAGTTCTTTTTGCGTAACCCTCAGAGGCGGAACTACCACCAGTGCAACCAGTGCATTGCACTGGGGCCTGCCTCTGTCCAGGGGCCCAAAGCATGTAATGAGTCAAACTGACTCATTACATGCCGCTGTGTGCTGCGCACAGCCCCCGGAGAGAGGAGAGGAGCAGCGGAACGGGGGGGGGGGGGGGGGGGTAGTGAAGGAGGGAGCCGCAGCAGCGCTTTGTTACTGGTGGAGGCGCTGCTGCCCCTCTGCTTCACTATAGGCTGTCTTCCGAGAACAACCTATAGTGAAGCAGAGGGGCAGCAGCAGCAGCGCCTCCACCAATAACACAGCACTGCTGCGGCTCCCTCCTCCACCTCCCTCCTCCTCCTTCTCTCCAGCCCGGGAATCGTCTGACGCTGCACCGAGGAGCCTGAGCCAGCGGAGAGGGTAAGTATCATTCTTCTTTCTTTCTGTCTCTTTCTTTCTGTCTCTTTCTTTCTTTGTTGAGACTGCCTGCCGCTATGTTTTAAAAATGGGGGACTGCCTGCCGCTATGTGTAAAAAGGGGGAATCTGCATGCCGCAATGTGTAAAAATGGGGAATCTGCCTGCCGCAATGTGTAAAAATGGGGGACTGCCTGCCGCAATGTGTAAAAAGGGGGAATCTGCCTGCCGCAATGTGTAAAAATGGGGGACTGCCTGCCGCAATGTGTAAACACGGGGGACTGCCTGCCGCAATGTGTAAAAATGGGGGACTGCCTGCCGCAATGTGTAAAAATTGGGAATCTGCCTGCCGCAATGTGTAAAAACGGGGGACTGCCTGTCGCAATGTGTAAAAATGGGGGACTGCTTGCTGCAATGTGTAAAAACGGGGGACTGCCTGCCGCAATGTGTAAAAATGGGGAATCTGCCTGCCGCAATGTGTAAAAATGGGGAACTGCCTGCCGCAATGTGTAAAAAGGGGGAATGTGCCTGCCGCAATGTGTAAAAATGGGGAATCTGCCTGCCGCAATGTGTAAAAATGGGGGGACTGCCTGCCGCAATGTGTAAAAACGGGGGACTGCCTGCCGCAATGTGTAAAAATGGGGAATCTGCCTGCCGCAATGTGTAAAAATGGGGGACTGCCTGCCGCAATGTGTAAAAACAGGGGACTGCCTGCCGCAATGTGTAAAAAGGGGGAATCTGCCTGCCGCAATGTGTAAAAGCAGGGACTGCCTGCCGCTATGTGTAAAAATGGGGAATCTGCCTGCCGTAATGTGTAAAAAGGGGGACGCTGTCTGCCGTAATGTGTAACAAGGGCACGCTGTCTGCCGTAATGTGTAAAAAGGGGACGCTGTCTGCCATTATGTGTAAAAAGTGCACGCTGTCTGCCGTTATGTGTAAAAAGTGCACGCTGTCTGCCGTAATGTGTAAAAAGGGGGACGCTGTCTGCCGTTATGTGTAAAAAGTATACGCTGTCTGCCGCTATGTGTAACAAGGGCACGCTGTCTGCCGTTATGTGTAAAAAGGGGACGCTGTCTGCCGTTATGTGTAAAAAGTGCACACTGTCTGCCGTAATGTGTAAAAAGGGGGATGCTGTCTGCCGTAATGTGTAAAAAGAGGACGCTGTCTGCCGTAATGTGTAAAAAGAGGAATCTGTCCGCTGTAAGGTGTAAAAGGGTCTCTACCTGGTGTAGTGGTGCTACTGTGCAGCGTAATTTGAAGAATGGAGACTACTGTGCACCGTTTTATGAATTGGTATTATTTTGTGGCCACACCCCTTCCCCACGAAGCCACGCCACTATGTATTTTTGCGCGCGCCTACGGCGCGCACTGCCCCTGTTTTGCATGCGGGGGTGGGGCTCCGATGCCGTTTCTTGCACACAGTGCTAAAATGTCTAGTTACGGCACTGTTGCTAGGTATCCATTTCTCTGGCCCTGAGAAGGTCCCCCTCACCAGATCCTCTCCAGGGGTGAGGGGGTGGACTTGGATGGGATGTGGGGGAGGGGGCAAAGCATTTTGTCGCACCTGGGCCCACTGCTCGCTAGTTACACCACTGGTAACCCTGTATACTGTATATACATACAGCTGTCCTTTTACACCATATGGAGCGATTCCTGTGCTGTGCAATTTTTCCTCCATTGTGCTACTTTTTCCACATTTTCCATCTTAGTTTGCAAAGTGAAATGTGACATTTTCAAAGTGACATTTGCAAGTGATATGATACTTAGAATTAGTGCTGTGGCATAACTGAGTAGCAAAGTCCATGGCTACAGTATTTGGTGCAATATGCAGATGGGTGTATGTGGACTAGTGATGTGCACCGGCAATTTTTCGGGTTTTGTGTTTTGATTTTGGGTTCGGTTCCGCGGCCGTGTTTTGGGTTCGAACGAGTTTTGGCAAAACCTCACCGAAATTTTTTTGGCGGATTCGAGTGTTTTGGATTCGGGTGTTTTTTTCAAAAAACCCTAAAAAACAGCTTAAATCATAGAATTTGGGGGTCATTTTGATCCCATAGTATTATTAACCTCAATAACCATAATTTCCACTCATTTTCAGTCTATTCTGAACACATCACACCTCACAATATTATTTTTAGTCCTAAAATTTGCACCAAGGTCGCTGGATGACTAAGCTAAGCGACCCAAGTTGCCGACACAAACACCTGGCCCATCTAGGAGTGGCACTGCAGTGTCACGCAGGATGGCCCTTCAAAAAAATACTCCCCAAACAGCACATGACGCAAAGAAAAAAAGAGGCGTAATGAGGTAGCTGTGTGACTAAGATAAGCGACCCAAGTGGCCGACACAAACACCTGGCCCATCTAGGAGTGGCACTGCAGTGTCACGCAGGATGGCCCTTCAATAAAATACTCCCCAAACAGCACATGACGCAAAGAAAAAAAGAGGCGCAATGAGGTAGCTGTGTGACTAATCTAAGCGACCCTAGTGGCCGACACAAACACCTGGCCCATCTAGGAGTGGCACTGCAGTGTCACGCAGGATGGCCCTTCAAAAAATTACTCCCCAAACAGCACATGACGCAAAGAAAAAAAGAGGCGCAATGAGGTAGCTGTGTGACTAAGATAAGCGACCCAAGTGGCCGACACAAACACCTGGCCCATCTAGGAGTGGCACTGCAGTGTCACGCAGGATGGCCCTTCAAAAAAATACTCCCCAAACAGCACATGACGCAAAGAAAAAAAGAGGCGCAATGAGGTAGCTGTGTGACTAAGCTAAGCGACCCTAGTGGCCGACACAAACACCTGGCCCATCTAGGAGTGGCACTGCAGTGTCACGCAGGATGGCCCTTCAAAAAAATACTCCCCAAACAGCACATGACGCAAAGAAAAAAAGAGGCGCAATGAGGTAGCTGTGTGACTAAGCTAAGCGAGCCTAGTGGCCGACACAAACACCTGGCCCATCTTGGAGTGGCACTGCAGTGTCACGCAGGATGGCCCTTCAAAAAAATACTCCCCAAACAGCACATGACGCAAAGAAAAAAAGAGGCGCAATGAGGTAGCTGTGTGACTAAGATAAGCGACCCAAGTGGCCGACACAAACAACTGGCCCATCTAGGAGTGGCACTGCAGTGTCACGCAGGATGGCCCTTCAAAAAAATACTCCCCAAACAGCACATGACGCAAAGAAGAAAAAAAAGAGGCGCAATGAGGTAGCTGTGTGACTAAGATAAGCGACCCAAGTGGCCGACACAAACACCTGGCCCATCTAGGAGTGGCACTGCAGTGTCACGCAGGAAGGCCCTTCAAAAAAATACTCCCCAAACAGCACATGACGCAAAGAAAAATGAAAGAAAAAAGAGGTGCAAGATGGAATTGTCCTTGGGCCCTCCCACCCACCCTTATGTTGTATAAACAGGACATGCACACTTTAACGGACCCATCATTTCAGCGACAGGGTCTGCCACACGACTGTGACTGAAATGACTGGTTGGTTTGGGCCCCCACCAAAAAAGAAGCAATCAATCTCTCCTTGAACAAACTGGCTCTACGGAGGCAAGATGTCCACCTCATCATCATCGTCCGATTCATCACCCCTTTCACTGTGTACATCCCCCTCCTCACAGATTATTAATTCGTCCCCACTGGAATCCACCATCTCAGGTCCCCGTGTACTTTCTGGAGGCAATTGCTGCTGGTGAATGTCTCCACGGAGGAATTGATTATAATTCATTTTAATGAACATCATCTTCTCCACATTTTCTGGAAGTAACCTCGTACGCCGATTGCTGACAAGGTGAGCGGCGGCACTAAACAATCTCTTTCGGAGTACACACTGGAGGGAGGGCAACTTAGGTAGAATAAAGCCAGTTTTTGCAAGGGCCTCCAAATTGCCTTTTTCCTGCTAGTATACGTACGGACTGTCTGACGTGCCTACTTGGATGCGGTCACTCATATAATCCTCCACCATTCTTTCAATGGTGACAGAATCATATGCAGTGACAGTAGACGACATGTCAGTAATCGTTGGCAGGTCCTTCAGTCCGGACCAGATGTCAGCACTCGCTCCAGACTGCCCTGCATCACCGCCAGCGGGTGGGCTCGGAATTCTTAGCCTTTTCCTCGCACCTCCAGTTGCAGGAGAATGTGAAGGAGGAGCTGTTGACGGGTCGCGTTCCGCTTGACTTGACAATTTTCTCACCAGCAGGTCTTTGAACCTCTGCAGACTTGTGTCTGCCGGAAAGAGAGATACAACGTAGGTTTTAAATCTAGGATCGAGCACGGTGGCCAAAATGTAGTGCTCTGATTTCAACAGATTGACCACCCGTGAATCCTGGTTAAGCGAATGAAGGGCTCCATCCACAAGTCCCACATACCTAGCGGAATCGCTCTGTTTTAGCTCCTCCTTCAATGCCTCCAGCTTCTTCTGCAAAAGCCTGATGAGGGGAATGACCTGACTTCAGTGGCAGTGTCTGAACTGACTTCACGTGTGGCAAGTTCAAAAGGTTGCAGAACCTTGCACAACGTTGAAATCATTCTCCACTGAGCTTGAGACAGGTGCATTCCACCTCCTTTGCCTATATCGTGGGCAGATGTATAGGCTTGAATGGCCTTTTGCTGCTCCTCCATCCTCTGAAGCATATAGAGGGTTGAATTCCACCTCGTTACCACCTCTTGCTTCAGATGATGGCAGTGCAGGTTCAGGTGTTTTTGGTGGTGCTCCAGCCTTCTGTACGCGGTGCCTGTACGCCGAAAGTGGCCCGCAATTCTTCTCTTGCACGCCCCTGTCGTTTTTTAAATAATTCTGCACCACCAAATTCAAGGTATGTGCAAAACATGGGACGTGCTGGAATTTGCCCAGATGTAATGCACGCACAATATTGCTGGCGTTGTCCGATGCCACAAATCCCCTGGAGAGTCCAATTGGGGTAAGCCATTCTGCGATGATCTTCCTCAGTTGCCGTAAGAGGTTCTCAGCTGTGTGCGTATTCTGGAAAGCGGTGATACAAAGCATAGCCTGTCTAGGAACGAGTTGGCGTTTGCGAGATGCTGCTACTGGTGCCGCCGCTGCTGTTCTTGCAGCGGGAGGCAATACATCTACCCAGTGGGCTGTCACAGTCATGTAGTCCTGAGTCTGCCCTGCTCCACTTGTCCACATGTCCGTGGTTAAGTGGACATTGGGTACAACTGCATTTTTTAGGACACTGGTGACTCTTTTTCTGACATCTGTGTACATTCTCGGTATCGCCTGCCTAGAGAAATGGAACCTAGATGGTATTTGGTACCGGGGACACAGTACCTCAATCAAGTCTATAGTTGGCTCTGAAGTAACGATGGATACCGGAACCATGTTTCTCACCGCCCAGGCTGCCAAGGCCTCAGTTATCCGCTTTGCAGCAGGATGACTGCTGTGATATTTCATCTTCCTCGCAAAGGACTGTTGGACAGTCAATTGCTTACTGGAAGTAGTACAAGTGGTCTTCCGACTTCCCCTCTGGGATGACCATCGACTCCCAGCAGCAACAACAGCAGCGCTAGCAGCAGTAGGCGTTACTCTCAAGGATGCATCGGAGGAATCCCAGGCAGGAGAGGACTCGTCAGACTAGCCAGTGACATGGCCTGCAGGACTATTGGCTTTCCTGGGTAAGGAGGAAATTGATACTGAGGGAGTTGGTGGTGTGGTTTGCGTGAGCTTGGTTACAAGAGGAAGGGATTTACTGGTCAGTGGACTGCTTCCGCTGTCGCCCAAAGTTTTTGAACTTGTCACTGACTTATGATGAATGCGCTGCAGGTGACGTATAAGGGAGGATGTTCCGAGGTGGTTAACGTCCTTACCCCTACTTATTACAGCTTGACAAAGGCAACACACGGCTTGACACCTGTTGTCCGCATTTGTGTTGAAATAATTCCACACCGAAGAGCTGATTTTTTTTTGTATTTTGACCAGGCATGTCAATGGCCATATTCCTCCCACGGACAACAGGTGTCTCCCTGGGTGCCTGACTTAAACAAACCACCTTCAGAATCCTCCATGTTAATTTCCTCCCCAGCGCCAGCAACACCCATATCCTCATCCTGGTGTACTTCAACACTGACATCTTCAATTTGACTATCAGGAACTGGACTGTGGGTGCTCCTTCCAGCACTTGCAGGGGGCGTGCAAATGGTGGAAGGCGCAAGCTCTTCCCGTCCAGTGTTGGGAAGGTCAGGCATCGCAACCGACACAATTGGACTCTCCTTTGGGATTTGTGATTTCGAAGAACGCACAGTTCTTTGCTGTGCTTTTGCCAGCTTAAGTCTTTTCATTTTTCTAGCGAGAGGCTGAGTGCTTCCATCCTCATGTGAAGCTGAACCACTAGCCATGAACATAGGCCAGGGCCTCAGCCGTTCGTAAATGGCATATTGGCAAGTTTACGCTTCTCCTCAGACGCTTTTAATTTTGATTTTTGGGTCATTTTTTTACTGATCTTTTGTGTTTTGGATTTTACATGCTCTGTACTATGACATTGGGCATCGGCCTTGGCAGACGACGTTGATGGCATTTCATCGTCTCAGCCATGACTAGTGGCAGCAGCTTCAGCACGAGGTGGAAGTGGATCTTGATCTTTCCCTATTTTTTTAACCTCCACATTTTTGTTCTCCATATTTTAATGCGCACATCTAAAAGACACCACAGGTATACAATGTAGATGGATGGATATACTACTAGTATACTTTATGTATGACGATGAGTGACGACACAGAGGTAGGTACAGCAGTGGCCTACCGTACTGCTATATACAGTATAATGGACCTGGTGGACACTGTCAGCAGACTGCATTTATAGTATAAAGAAAAAAAGACACCACAGGTATACAATGTAGATGGATGGATATACTACTAGTATACTTTATGTATGACGACGAGTGACGACACAGAGGTAGGTACAGCGGTTGCCTACCGTACTGCTATATACAGTATAATGGACCTGGTGGACACTGTCAGCAGACTGCGTTTATAGTATAAAGAAAAAAAGACACCACAGGTATACAATGTAGATGGATGGATATACTACTAGTATACTTTATGTATGACGACGAGTGATGACACAGAGGTAGGTACAGCAGTGGCCTACCGTACTGCTATATACAGTATAATGGACCTGGTGGACACTGTCAGCAGACTGCGTTTATAGTATAAAGAAAAAAAGACACCACAGGTATACAATGTAGATGGATGGATATACTACTAGTATACTTTATGTATGACGACGAGTGACGACACAGAGGTAGGTACAGCAGTGGCCTACCGTACTGCTATATACAGTATAATGGACCTGGTGGACACTGTCAGCAGACTGCGTTTATAGTATAAAGAAAAAAAGACACCACAGGTATACACTGTAGATGGATGGATATACTACTAGTATACTTTATGTATGACGACGAGTGACGACACAGAGGTAGGTACAGCAGTGGCCTACCGTACTGCTATATACAGTATAATGGACCTGGTGGACACTGTCAGCAGACTGCGTTTATAGTATAAAGAAAAAAAGACACCACAGGTATACAATGTAGATGGATGGATATACTACTAGTATACTTTATGTATGACGACGAGTGACGACACAGAGGTAGGTACAGCGGTGGCCTACCGTACTGCTATATACAGTATAATGGACCTGGTGGACACTGTCAGCAGACTGCGTTTATAGTATAAAGAAAAAAAGACACCACAGGTATACAATGTAGATGGATGGATATACTACTAGTATACTTTATGTATGACGACGAGTGACGACACAGAGGTAGGTACAGCAGTGGCCTACCGTACTGCTATATACAGTATAATGGACCTGGTGGACACTGTCAGCAGACTGCGTTTATAGTATAAAGAAAAAAAGACACCACAGGTATACAATGTAGATGGATGGATATACTACTAGTATACTTTATGTATGACGACGAGTGACGACACAGAGGTAGGTACAGCAGTGGCCTACCGTACTGCTATATACAGTATAATGGACCTGGTGGACACTGTCAGCAGACTGCGTTTATAGTATAAAGAAAAAAAGACACCACAGGTATACAATGTAGATGGATGGATATACTACTAGTATACTTTATGTATGACGACGAGTGACGACACAGAGGTAGGTACAGCAGTGGCCTACCGTACTGCTATATACAGTATAATGGACCTGGTGGACACTGTCAGCAGACTGCATTTATAGTATAAAGAAAAAAAGACACCACAGGTATACAATGTAGATGGATGGATATACTACTAGTATACTTTATGTATGACGACGAGTGACGACACAGAGGTAGGTACAGCAGTGGCCTACCGTACTGCTATATACAGTATAATGGACCTAGTGGACACTGTCAGCAGACTGCGTTTATAGTATAAAGAAAAAAAGACACCACAGGAGTGTTTTTCAGGCAGACAAACGTATACTGGTGGTCACTGTCAGCAAAACTCTGCACTGTACTCCTGCTATAGCTGCTCCCCAGACTCCCCCACAATTAAGCAGTGTGAGCACTCAGCACAGTCAGATATATCATGCAGCACACTAAGGCTGAGCACAGATATGGTATGGAGCGTTTTTTTCAGGCAGAGAACGGATAAAAAAAAACTAGCAAAACTCTGCACTGTACTCCTCCTGTCCTAACAGCTGCTCCCCAATCCTCCCCACAATAAGCTAAGCAGTAGCAATCAATCAGATCAACTAACTCTAAGGCTCTATAACTAAACGGAGAGGACGCCAGCCACGTCCTCTCCCTATCAATCTCAATGCACGTGTGAAAATGGCGGCGACGCGCGGCTGCTTATATAGAATCCGAATCTCGCGAGAATCCGACAGCGGGATGATGACGTTCGGGCGCGCTCGGGTTAACCGAGCCATACGGGAGAATCCGAGTATGGCTCGGACCCGTCTAAAAAGGGTGAAGTTCGGGGGGGTTCGGTTTCTCGGAAACCGAACCCGCTCATCACTAATGTGGACACATCTGTATATATCTATATACTATATATATATATATATATATATATATATACACTGCTCAAAAAAATAAAGGGAACACTAAAATAACACATCCTAGATCTGAATGAATGAAATATTCTAATTAAATACTTTGTTCTTTATATAGTTGAATGTGCTGACAACAAAATCACACAAAAATTATCAATGGAAATCAAATTTATTAACCCATGGAGGTCTGGAATTGGAGTCACACTCAAAATTTAAGTGGAAAAACACACTACAGGCTGATCCAACTTTGATGTAATGTCCTTAAAACAAGTCAAAATGAGGCTCAGTAGTGTGTGTGTGTGGCCTCCACGTGCCTATATGACCTCCCTACAATGCCTGGGCATGCTCCTGATGAGGTGGCAGATGGTCTACTGAGGGATCTCCTCCCAGACCTGGAATAAAGCATCTGCCAACTCCTGGACAGTCTGTGGTGCAACGTGGCGTTGGTGGATGGAGCGAGACATGATGTCCCAGATGTGCTTAATTGGATTCAGGTCTGGGGAATGGGCGGGCCAGTCCATAGCATCAATGCCTTCGTCTTGCAGGAACTTCTGACACACTCCAGCCACATGAGGTCTACCATTGTCTTGCATTAGGAGGAACCAAGGGCCAACCGCACCAGCATATGGTCTCACAAGGGTCTGAGGATCTCATCTCGGTACCTAATGGCAGTCAGGCTACCTCCGGCGAGCACATGGAGGGCTGTGCGGCCCCCCAAAGAAATGCCACCCCACACCATTACTGACCCACTGCCAAACCGGTCATGCTGGAGGATGTTGCAGGCAGCAGAACGTTCTCCTTTGCATCTCCAGACTCTGTCACGTCTGTCACATGTGCTCAGTGAGAACCTGTTTTCATCTGTTAAGAGCACAGGGCGCCAGTGGCGTATTTGCCAATCTTGGTGTTCTTTGGCAAATGCCAAACGTCCTGCACGGTGTTGGGCTGTAAGCACAACCCCCACCTGTGGACGTCGGGCCCTCATAACACCCTCGTGGAGTCTGTTTCTGATCGTTTGAGTAGACACATGCACATTTGTGGCTTGCTGGAGGTCATTTTGCAGGGCTCTGGCAGTGCTCCTCCTGTTCCTCCTTGCACAAAGGCGAGATAGCGGTTCTGCTGCTGGGTTGTTGCCCTCCTACGGCCTCCTCCACATCTCCTGATGTACTGGCCTGTCTCCTGGTAGCGCCTCCATGCTCTGGACACTACGCTGACAGACACAGCAAACCTTCTTGCCACAGCTCGCATTGATGTGCCATCCTGGATGAGCTGCACTACCTGAGCCACTTGTGTGGGTTGTAGACTCCGTCTCATGCTACCACTAGAGTGAAAGCACCGCCACCTTTCAAAAGTGACCAAAACATCAGCCAGAAAGCATAGGAGCTGAGAAGTGGTCTGTGGTAACCACCTGCAGAACAACTCCTTTATTGGTGGTGTCTTGCTAATTGCCTATAATTTCCACCTGCTGTCTATTCCATTTGCACAACAGCATGTGAAATTGATTGTCAATCAGTGTTGCTTCCTAAGTGGACAGTTTGATTTCACAGAAGCGTAATTGACTTGGAGTTACATTGTGTTGTTTAAGTGTTCCCTTTATTTTTTTGAGCAGTGTATATATATATATATATATAGGGCTGTGCCTGTATGTACACTTGTCGCCTTGATATGGAATAAATCTTCTTAGTTTTCTCATCTAAACCGTGAGTGCTGGCTTGTTTTGCTTTTTCCAATGAGCTGGAAAAGCGAGTGCCTTTATGTTATATTACTGCCTTGCACCATCTATTCATTTTGTACTATGGTTTTGAGTGCTGTCATTTTTGCTCTTTTATATATATATATATATATATATATACATACATATATATACTGTATATGTATATATGTGTGTGTAAGTATAGCAGGCGAGGTTAGGTTCAGGTACCACCCGGGGGGGTTAGGCTTAGGCTGCGGGGAGGGGGGTTTGGGTTAGGCACCACCGGGGGGAGGTTAGGCGTAGGCACTAAGGGGGGAGGGTTAGGCACCACCGGGGAAGGATAGGCACTGAGGGGGGAGGTTAGGGTTAGGATGCGGGAAGGGAGGGTTAGGGGGTAGGGGAGAGGGGAGAACATACTTAACTCACCCATGTAAAAATTTCACAGATCGGGATACCGGCGTTGGTATTGTGACCCCTGGCATCCTGTCCGGTGATCATTCATACTGAAGTGTGTGTGTGTGTGTGTGTGTGTGTGTGTGTGTGTGTGTGTGTGTGTGTGTATAAAAGAGTGGAGAGTGCACAAATCGTGAGTAGGAATAAACACCTTTACTTGTAATAATGTTCAATATACCAGGCATTAATCAGAACTTATACAGTAATCATGTCACCACACAGGCAAGTGTTTGTACTGAGCATAAGAGCTGATTCATACCTACTACAGTATTAAGCCTTGAGCCTTCAATCAAAGTAGGGCCATGGATCTGTCACTACCTCTGGGTGATGGTGGAATACAGTTAATGATTTTGATTTGAAGAGTAGCCAACCCGTGCTAAATTCCTTAATGTGTTAAGGTTCTGACTCACTCAGCTCTTTACCATTAATAGATGGCCAAACAATGTAAGGGCATCCTCCCCTTATATTATTGGCTGGTTTTACTCACATCCAGCAAACCACAAGGGCAACATACTGTATAAAGTAAACAACAAACTTGCTGGTGCAAAATAAGATGTGTCTAATGGAAAATCTTTTTCTCAAATAGGGATGCACAAAAGAACTTCTGGTTTCAAGGTATCTACAGGTAGTAGATTTAATATAGCTACAACAGCCCATTTTTTACTCAAAACTTTCTGGGAGTAGCTGGATACATTTTAGATATTTCATTATAAACAACCCAATTTTACTGTTCTGTGCTCTTTTGTAGCATAGCATCATTGTAGAACCTTTGAGGACAGGTAATTCAGCATTCTCGCTACTGCTAGCTATACATTTTTAGCAGTCCTGGTGGTCCAGGGACTCGGAGAGACATAGGTCTTCACCCAGGTAAACCTGTTGGTTTTTACTTCTCTTATTTTATTTTGTAACGTGTGTTGTTGGTATAGCCAGGACTTTAGCCTTGGCATCCAGTAGGTCGCTGGTATTGTGTCCTCTGTAAGAGAATTGTATCAACTTGTCCATCACAGAATTAGCTTTTATTGTGTCATTTGTTATCCAAAGCACCCTCAAAAACTGTGAGAATGACCACAATGTGACGGCTATTTGCTCTCAGTATAGTGTTTCTATATGTGTTTTTTGTAAATGGCAGTGTATAGCACAGTGTCATCCATAGTTACAAGAACATCTAGACCAGGGGTGTCAAACTCGTGAACCGTATGCGGCCCCTATCGCATTATTTTGCGGCCCGCAGGCAGGTGTCATTATGCGGCCCGCTGGCAGGGCTCCTTATGAGAGGGGATGATGTAACTCTTTGATGTACAGTAGATCATGGTAGATGCTTGTAACACTGTGACTTCCGACGGAGACTGTCATAATCTACTGCACATCAAAGAGTTACTGTACATCAGCAGATGGAGGCGAGGGGACTCGGATGCAGTGTGGGTGGATGGAGGCTGCTCTGTCCCTCCCTCTGTGACTCTAACTCAGCTGCCACTTTCACACCATGCGCCGGGCTCTCGTGCCTCCCAGTGTGCCCTCTCCCTGTTTGGCTTCCTACTGCTCTGCTCTGTGCCCAGTCAATGTCTCCCTCAGTCCCTTTCGCTGCTCAGTCTCCAACTCTGCCCAGGGCTGATCCCCAGATATGACATATTCACAGCTGAGAGGATGTATGTGTGGGACTGACTACCTGCTATCAATGCATTGTGTTCTGCCCAGGAGTGGTGGCAGGGGGCAAGTGAATGGGTGAGGGGGAAGGTGAAAGGGTAAGGGAGGCAGGTGATTGGGTGAGGATGGCAGGGGGCAGGTGAATGGGTGAGGATGGCAGGGGCCAGGTGATTGGCTGAGGGTGGCACATACTTGACCTGACAGAGATATATATATATATATATATATATATATATATATATATATATATAAAAAATAACTCTATCTCTTTCTTACAGCCCACACAAGACTTGGTGCTCAATAATTTGGCCCAGTTGTAATTCTGAGTTTGACATTCCTGATCTAGACAATGGATTTGTGTGTTACTGATTTCTCAGATAAATTGAATGTTTCCATCGTGAGTGCAAATCAGAAGCATTGCTTCTGTAAATTCTACTTTTGTACCTGTCCAGATAATAAACAGGTCATCTATATACTGTACCTGATGCAGAAATGTATTTTTTTTTAAATAATGGGATAAAGAGACTGAATTCCGCCTGAAACTTATTCAGTGCCAATTTAGAGCCCTAATTATGATCAGTTCTAGTAATTGTAAAACAAAGGTAACATCTGGGCCTTGGTAGTTAATGTTTATTCGTAGTAGCCTATGAGTTGCTTCGACTCCTGCGTAATGGGGAATGTTTATATAGATGGTTGTTACGTCTAAAGTGAAGAGTAAACAATGTGGTGGAAGGGGAACTATTATTTGGGTCCAGGTGACCAGCTGTAGATAATAATAATAATAATAATAATAATAATAATTTTTATTTGTATAAAAGAGCATTTGTATAGTGCTCTTCCTCCAATAGGCATGAAGGCCTATTGGAACAAATAGTATGAACATAGGCCCTAACTCAGAGTTGGCCGCTAATGTGACCACATTGCAGTTTGCCATACAACAGCAAACTGCGCACATGCAGCAGCCAAAGGATGTGTCCGCAAGATGATTGACAGTGGCAGACGTCAGAAGGGTCATCGATACAGCGTTGCAGTGGCGTGTCAGACAAAATGGGTGGCTTTTGCGAGCATTTTTGGGGTTGCTGCGGGACTTCACATGCAACAGCTCCAATAATAAAATTTTTGTCAGACCACCTGCCAAAGCAGCCAGGCTGCGCAGGCAGGGGTTGACTCTAAATCAATGCATCTGCAATTAAATTGCGGACACATCGTGAGGTGGCGCCACACATGCTAGGTGACCTTGTCCTGTGCTGGGTGGCCTCCAGCATGTAAGAAGATGGATGCAGACCTTGCTGCATATACAACGATCTGTGTCCATCTCGTAATAACCCCCATAATGCAGTATAGAAACTATGGTCATAATAAAGAGGTTTAGCATTGCGTTAAATATAGAGACCATAGAGAAAATGCAAAGGGTGTTGCAGCCATTTTGGGTCATCAGTTGCAAGGATATTTCATTCTGCCCATGAAGGATATAGGTGAAGTTAACATTTTACAGTAGGTGCACTACAGGGGATTACACTAGGTAGGATAGGCAATGCTTGGAACTGATGATACATAATGGGAGAGATAGAAATACTAGGTGAGGTCCTTGCACGTTCATCAAAACCATGCACTTTTGATTCTACACAGAGCACCAGGCTTGGTGGCCATCTTGGGCGCACCACGTTGGTTACAAAGTGCGCATAAGTTCTACATGGAGATAAGACATAAGGATAAACTGAACAATGAATTAACAGGATACCTTCTGCATAAATGATTTGGTGTGTTGCTCATCCTGCCCTCACAGAACCCACTGAGTCAGCCATCTAAGGTGCGCAACATAGGTTACTGTGGGCAGGACCAAAATTCACAGAAGTTTAAAAGGCAGTGGGGAATTAGAGAAAAGACACAGAACAGTTGAGGTGAAGTCCATGATGCGGTAGTAAGGAGAGATAGTAGGTGGCAATATCTGCATAGGGCATTTACAAGTAGAACAGAATGTAAGCAGAAATCAACAATAGTTCTGGATTAATCTGTTGCAAACAACAAATTGAGCAAATGGCATAAAGCAGAATGCTAAATCATGTGTACAAAACCAGTGAGTATCATAGAGATGAGTCCAGTAATATGGACAAGCAGGCCAAAGTCCAAATTCAATTCAAACTCAGGTTTTAACTCCATCCTTAAGATGACATGTGGTGGGTTCCAGGTTGTTATTTATTTGTAGTAGATAGACCCTCAGGCAGAAACTAAGTCTACCAGGTTGATTCTTCAAATTTTTATGAATTTTAGGAATGGCGTAAAGAATGAGAGTGATAAGCCATTCTCCTAATAGGGCTTTACATGTAGAGGGAGGAATGTGTTTGTAATCTTTGTTCTAGCATTCTATCAATCTTAGTTTTAAATGATGGAGTCAGATCTGGTGACAGTTCATGATATAACTCAGTGTTGGATAACTGTGTATACATCTCATTATTGTACTAAAAAAACTCATGGGCTACTATTCACCAATCCTTGTCAGCCTGTCGTATTACAATATCTGTGTATTTGCTCAAGATCTTGAGGATGGTCTTTTTCCTTTTTATAAGTCAGAGTAATGAAGGAGGAAGCTTTGCTCTGCTTCCCTGCTGATGTGTTGAGCATGCAGGTCAAACACTTAATTGAAGCATTGTTGGAAACAGGATTGATGGCTGACTGTTGACAGATTGAGGATGGCCAAACTGAGGTATTAGGGAATTGTGAGGCATCAAAGTGCTCTTTAAGTTTGAGCTGATTATTAAGATGTGTCAAATGATGTTGGCACTAAAAATTGTCAAAATTAGTAGAGGGGATGTTTGACAATCCTTTATTGAGAACAATCAGTTCATTACCTGTGAGGGTTCTAGATGACAGATTATATACCGTACTGGACCATCTTGTGTATTTTCTGCCTCATATGGTGCTGCCCTCTGTGAGTTCTGGCTCTTTTATAAACCCACCTTTAGCACTAGCCTAGATATTGATATACATATATAAATGGTGTCGGCACTTCAAAACATAGTAACATTGCATGCCGTGGTGCTCACATACTGTAAGTAAATATCCAAAATCCAAATGGGCGGCACTCTCCAGACTTGTAAAGAACAAATTCACATCACATACATGGTTATCAACGTTTTGGGTTTATTGATGACAGGTTTTTAATAAAGTGGAAATGTTGACAACCAGGGATGTGATGTGAATTTGTTCTTTACAAGTTCAGAGAGTGCCGTCCATTTGGATTTTGTGTATCATGTAAACTCACATTCTCTTGCTGGCATATACTTTAGTCTGGTATAAAACAAAAATGGCAAATGGAGGAATGATACATATGAAAGTAATGGCATATTTATTAGGCCTGAGTGCCACTAAACAATAAACTCTGGTTTAGTGTGATAAGGATAACATCTTGCGCGCATATCAGTTTTGTAAGGTGCAATACAATGCCACTATTTAAGGTTTTACAGTAGGTACATGATTTTGAAGGCAATGATTTAAAGTTGGTTTGATTAAGTGCATTATTTAATAATTGCATTTAAATTGGTCAACAAGTTAGAAAAGGCCTGCCATTGTTTTACAGCTATGAAATTAGCGAGCGATCACTCCATGAGTTTAAGATGGCACAAAAAAGATTTATGTATGAGGACACGTGTCGTAGACCATTGCATTTTAAATGGCTATCATTTATCTGGATGCATAAAAAATTTGACCCTGATCAATATCCAGCTTACCTGCAGCAAAAGGCATGTGTGCGTCATTCTTTTTAAAACAACCTTTGTCATCCAGGAAATGGTTTGGGTTGAACTTGTTTGGTTCCGCATACTTATCTGGATCATAATGGACAGAGTGCAGCAGCGCGGTGACGAAAGTGCCCTAAAAGATGCATAAGATTAGACATAAGTGTTTATATTGTTTCTTGATGTTAACGTCTTGTAACAATAGTTTCAGTAGAAAAGAAGGCAAAGTGGGATGTAGTTATGTTACCCAAACAGTATTTTAGAATTTATAATTTGTTTCTGTGAGGTAGACAGAGCAAATACATAATATCAGAGAAAATGACTAAAGATCAAGGATCAAAGGATCAAAAGGAGACATTTTAGTTGCTATTTTCATATAATAGTGCACATAGGGGTACATTTACTAAGCAGTGATAAGAATGGAGAAGTGAGCCAGTGGAGAAATTTCCCCATCATCCAATCAGCAGCTGTGTATCATTTTATAGTATGCAAATTATAGATGTTACTTCAGTGCTGATTGGTTGCCATGGGCAACTTCTCCACTGGCTCACTTCTCCGCTCTTATCACTGCTTAGTAAATGTACCCCTAAGACTCCCTTTCACTAACATTTGGAATGGAGAATCCTCTGAAAACGGCATCTCTTGATGTTTTATGAGGGAGACTAATCGGTAAAACATCACAAAATCTCATGATCTCATGGATAGTTGCATTGGTGTATGGCATCTGATTCCTGTCCACTATGGATGGAGTTCGATTTCTTCCCACAACTTGGTCAATTTCCTCCTGCATTCTCTCTGTAGCAAGGTGAAGAAAGTGGTAGACATGAATGAATAAAACATGACACCCATAGTGCATATTCTAACTTTATGTTTCACAATTTGTAAAAATTTGGCCCCCATCTGATGTAATGCCTCAGGGAGTTTATGAGGGTGCAAAGTCGTCCTGACCACCCTAATCAACTGTGAGTAGGGCAGGCCTTTCTTCAGAGGTTGTAGATGGAAACTGTCAAACTGTAATAATGTGTTTTTGTCCGTCGGTTTGCGAAATATTTCAGTAGAGAACTGACTTTCCTGAATGCTAACCTTCATATCCAGAAACTCAATGCTGGTAGAACTGCTGGTATATGTAAATCTGATGGACCCCTCAGTGCTGTTGAGCTTAGTAACAAAGGCGTCTAACAATTCGCTCCCCCCTGTCCAAATTAGGAATAAATCATCTATGAAACGGGTGTAGAATATCACATATTTAGAAAATGTGGGATCACCATGTATGTGCACTACTTCATATTCATGCATAAATAGGTTTGCATATGATGGGGCCATATTGGACCCTATCGCTGTACCCCGTAACTGTAAATAAAACGTATTATTGAACATGAAGTAGTTTATGCATGAATATGAAGTAGTGAACATACATGGTGATCCCACATTTTCAAAAGTGCTAAGTACCAAGTTTTCTATTGGCTATGGCTATGCTTGCACATTGCACTTTGTATGGAGTTTTGATGGATTAAAATGAACTAATTGAATTTGCTGCTACTTTTTGGTGTGCTGGTTTATGTGGGAACTCTGAATTTGCCTATACATGATTGTTTGACTGGGCACCCATTTGAAATTGGAAAGTGTGTGCGATTAATTTTCGATTTGTATATATATATATATATATATATATATACACATACATACAGTGGATCAAAAAAGTATTTTGACAGCTACCGATTGTGCAAGTTGACCCACTTAAAAAGATGAGAGAGGTCTGTAATTTCCATCATAGGTACACTTCAACTGTGAGAGACAGAATCTGAAAAAAAAAACTAGGAAATCACATTGTATGATTTTTAAACAATTAATTTGTATATTCTTGTGGAAAATAAATATTTGGACAATCAAAAAGTTGAACTCAATACTTTGTAATATAATGTCAGTTGGCAATTACAGAGGTCAAAAATTTCCGGTACTACTTGACCAGGTTTGCACACACTGTAGCAGGTATTTTGGTTCACTCTTCCATGCAGATCTTCTCTAGATCTGTCATGTTTTGGGGCTGTCGCATGGCAACACTGACTTTCAACTCCCTCCACAGATTTTCTATTGGGTTGAGGTCTGGAGACTGGCTAGGCCACTGCAAGACCTTGAAATGCTTCTTATGGAGCCACTCCTTAGTTGCCCAGGTGGTGTATTTGGGGTTATTGTCATGCTGGAAGACCCAGCCACGTTCCATCTTCAATGCTCTTACTGAGGGAAGGAGGTTTTTGCTCAAAATATCACGATACATGGCCCCATTCATCCTCTCCTTAATAAGGATCAGTCGTCCTGTCCCCTTTGCAGAAAAGCAGCCACAAAGCATGATGTTTCCACCCCCGTGCATCACAGTGGGTATGGTGTTCTTGGGATGCTATTCATCATTCTTCTCCCTCCAAACACGGCGAGTGGAGTTTATAGCAAAAAGTTTGATTTTGCTCTCATCTGACCACATTACATTCTCCCAATCCTCCTCTGGATCATCCAGATGGTCACTGGCAAACTTTAGGCGGGCCTTGATATGTGCTGGCTTAAGCAGGGGGACCTTTAGGGTGCTGCAGTATTTCAATCTATGATGACGTAGTGTGTTACTAATGGTAACCTTTGTGACTGTGGTCCCAGCTCTCTTGAGGTCATTGACTAGGTCCCCCCGGCATAGTTCTGTTCTGATTCCTCACCGTTCTCAAGATCATTGATACCCCACGAGGTGAGATCTTGCATGGAGCCCCAGGTCGAGGGAGATTGTCAGTGATCTTGTATTTCTTCCATTTTTTTATAATTGCACCAACAGTTGATCTCTTCTCACCAAGCTGCTTGCCTATTGTTGAGTAGCTCATCCCAGCCTTGTGCAGCTCTACAATTTTGTCCCTGGTGTCCTTAGACTGCTTTCTGGTCTTGGCCAGGGTGGAGAGGTAGCAGTCTGACTGTTTGAGGGTGTGGACAGGTGTCTTTTATACAGATAACCAGTTTAAACAGGTGCCATTAATAAAGGTAACGAGTGGAGGATAGAAGAGCTTCTTAAAGAAGAAGTAACAGGTCTGTGAGAGCCAGAATCTTTCTGCTTGGTAGGTGTCCAAATATTTATTTTCCACAAGAATATGTTTAAAAATCATAACAATGTGATTTCCTGTTGTTTTTTATTTCAGATTACAGGAAATTACAGACTTCTCTCATTTTTTTAAGTGGGTCAACTTGCACAATCGGTGGCTGTCCAAATACTTTTTTGCCCCACTGTGTGTATGTGTATGTGTGTATATATATATATATATATATATATATATATATCTATCTCCAAGACTCCAACTCTACAAGCATTGAGAAAATACACAAAACAAAACAGTGGCACTCATACTGAATAACTCACATGCAACTTTGTTAAACCAATGTTTCAGTGTTTCAATCACCCTGATAAAATGTTGTTGAAACATTGAAGTGAAAAACCTTGCCTGTGTTTCAGTTGTTTATTATGAGTGCTGACATTTTGGTTTTATATATGTATATATATTGTAGAAATGAATGAATACAGTGCCAAATGTGGATGGTATACTTAGTAAGTATATACCAGCTGTAGCAATACAACCAATATTGCACTCCCCATTGATTTAGTTTTCAATAAACCACATTAGAACCTATACATTTTATTTATAAAGGGATAACAATTTATTCCAATAAAATAGAGCAAAGATTAGTATAAAAACATAAAAAAACAAATATTTTCAGATAACACAAATGCAGTAATAAGAGGTTAAAAAGGTCTCTTATCTTAGCATATCAGGATCAAGTGGTTAAACAAGATAACTCCAACACATTTTGTCCTTATATAGAAAACAGAACAATGCTTACATTTAATTAAATGCTAATAATAATAATAATAATAATAATAATAACCAACATGTTGTATATGTGAGATTACCTGTAACCTCCGGGTGCTTCATAAGGACCAGGATTCCATATCTGAGAGTTGTACTAACTGTCTCTGTTCCCCCAAAGAGAATATTTTGAATGGTTCTCAACAAACTTTCGTAGTAAAATGCAGAGTCTGGGTCATCCATTTCCTGAACATGTGACAGCATTACATCATTACAACAGTACAAGTAGATTTTATATCTTTCTTACAAAGGCAGAAATAACTTGATTGAACTATTAGATAAGCAGGAAAAGTTTGCATTAATTTTTATATATTTTGTTACATGCTCCCTTAAGTTATACATTACTAACTACAATGACCAAAAATTTATTTTATGGCCACAGTCTTATCTTGATTATATGTCTAGATTTAATAATACTCTATAACCAGCCCACTCATCCTGGGTTTGTTTTGAACCACAATGAAGTAATTGTCTCGTTGGGATGGGTGTGGGATTCCAGCGGTCGAGATCCCGGAGGTCAGGAGACAGATGCCGGGAACCCTACAGCCAGAATACCGGTAGAGATGGCAGCGTGTCCCCTCGCAGGAATACTGGGCTTGGGTCAGGATTCCGCCCGATCATATTTCCCCGGCTGTCGGGATTCTGGCAGCAGTATTCTTACAGCTGGGATCCTGAAAGCAGGTAATTTAACTGCATACAGTCTCATTCTAAAATCTCGCAAGTTCAAGAATGATCCAGTAGATGATACATATTATTTCCCTAATCTTATGTTCTGTCAACAATCTTAAGTGCTTGGTTTGTTAAAATGGGCATGTCCATTTTTAATTTACAACATAAGGGTAGGTGAGATGGCCCAAGGACAATTCTATCATGCACCAATTTCTATTATGGGATTTGCCTATCTTGCTGTATTGATGTAAATACTATAATTGTGTTACTCTATCTCCATTTGTCTGTTCTGGCCTGAAGCCTGTGATTTGCTGGTTGGAGTCAGAGGGGTATATGCAATTGCGGTCGAATTCCCGAAATTGTCGAAAAACTGTACTTTTTCACCAAAAAATAAAATAAAATTTACAATGCAATTCAGTACTTTCCGTCAAAAAAACGGACTTTCAAAATTTGACTTTTTGAAATTCGACTTTTGTCAAATTCGACTTTTCTGCAATGATACAAATGCTGCAATTCGACAAAAGTATATTCAATTGAAGTTTGGAAATTCGACAACAGTGCTTTTAGACAGTAAATTCGTCATTTTCAATCCGCTGCACTTTGGTGGGTGAAACTAATAAAAAAAAATTAAAACTTGTTTTATTTTGGTGTTTTTTTTATTGGAAATAGCATATCTATTTATATTAGAAGGGATTAGGTACTTGGTTTGTCTGTTTTGGAGGCACAAGTATTATTTATATATTTTTAAAAATATATATTTTTATTTATTTTTATTTTTAGATGGAATGGTAAAATCCTGGAAAAAAATGGCGTCGGGTCCCCCCTCCAAAGCATAACCAGCCTCTGGCTCTTCGAGCTGGTCATGGTTCTAAAAATCCGGGAGAAAAATGGACAGGGGATCCCCCGTATTTTTAAAACCAGCACCGGGCTCTGCGCCTGGTGCAAAAAATACGGGGGACAAAAAGAGTAGGGGTCCCCCATATTTTTTACACCAGCAT
This sequence comes from Pseudophryne corroboree, assembly GCF_028390025.1. Lineage (NCBI taxonomy): Eukaryota > Metazoa > Chordata > Amphibia > Anura > Myobatrachidae > Pseudophryne > Pseudophryne corroboree. The sequence goes on from NC_086451.1 coordinate 394,402,018, forward strand.
CGGGCTCCACTAGCTGGACAGATAATGCCACAGCCGGGGGTCACTTTTATACAGCGCCCTGCGGCCGTGGCATTAAATATCCAACTAGTCACCCCTGGCCGGGGTACCCTGGGGGAGTGGGGACCCCTTCAATCAAGGGGTCTTCCCCCCAGCCACCCAAGGGCCAGGGGTGATGCCCGAGGCTGTCCCCCCCATCCAAGGGCTGCGGATGGGGGGCCGAAAGCCTTGAGAAAATGTCAAGAATATTGTTTTTTTCCATTAGTACTACAAGTCCCAGCAAGCCTCCCCTGCTAGCTGGTACTTGGAGAACCACAAGTACCAGCATGCAGGAGAAAAACGGGCCCGCTGGTACCTGTAGTACTACTGGGGAAAAAAAAACCAAATAAAACAGGAGACACACACCTTGAGAGTAAAACTTCATTTCACACCTGCCGACACACACATACTTACCTATGTTGAACCGTCGACTGCCACGTCTCCTGATCCAACGATCCGGGGTACCTGTGAATAAAATTATACTCACCTCAATCCAGTGTCCAGAGATAAATCCTCGTACTTGGCAAAAAAAACAAAACAAACACCCGGACCAGCGGACTGAAAGGGGTCCCATGTTTACACATGGGACCACTTTCCCCGAATGCAGAGACCCCCCCCCCCCCCCGTGATTGCTGTCACAGAAAGGTCTCTTAAGCCAATCAGCGAGTGCAACGTCCTTGCACTGTGCTGATTGGCTGCGCGTCTGAGCTGTCAAACAGTGCATCGCAAAGCCTCTCCAATATATTCAATGGTGGGAACTTTGCGGAAGGCGGTGAGGCCACCCGCGGTCAGCGGCTGACCGCTGGTAACCCCACCGCTGATGGCAAAGTTCCCACCATTGAAAGCAATGGAGGGAGCTGTGCGATGCGCTGTCTGAGCTCAGACGCGCATACAGCCAATCAGGTGAGCGCCACGAAGTAGCGCTTCCTGATTGGCTGAAGGGACCTCTGTGACAGGAGTCACATGGGGTCCCGGCATTCGAGGAAAGGGGTCCCATGTGTAAACATGGGACCCCTTTCAGTCCGCTGGTCCGGGTGTTCGTTTTGTTTTTTTGCCAAGTACGAGGATTTATCTCTGGACACTGGATTGAGGTGAGTATAATTTTTTTCACAGGTACCCCGGATCGTCGGAGACGAGACGTGCCAGTCGGCGTGTCAACATAGGTAAGTATGTGTGTGTCGACATGTGTGAAATAAACTTTTACTCTCACGGTGTGTGTCTCCTGTTTTTATTTGGGTATTTTTTTTCCAGTAGTACTACAGGTACCAGCGGGCCCGTTTTTCTCCCGCATGCTGGTACTTGTGGTTCTCCAAGTACCAGCTTGCGGGGGAGGCTTGCTGGGACTTTTAGTACTACTGGAAAAAACAATATTCTTGTCATTTTCTCAAGGCTATCAGCCCCCCATCCGCCGCCCTTGGATGGGGGGGGGGGGGGACAGCCTCGGGCTTCACCCCTGACCCTTGGGTGGCTGGGGGGGACCCCTTGATTGAAGGGGTCCGCACTCCCCCAGCGTACCCCGGCCAGGGGTGACTAGTTAGATATTTAATGCCACGGCCGCAGGGCGCTGTATAAAAGTGACCCCCGGCTGTGGCATTATCTGTCCAGCTAGTGGAGCCCGATGCTGGTGTTAAAAATATGGGGGACCCCTACTCTTTTTGTCCCCCGTATTTTTTGCACCAGCACCAGGCGCAGAGCCCGGTGCTGGTTTTAAAAATACAGGGGATCCCCTGTCCATTTTTCCCCCTGATTTTTAGAACCAGGACCGGCTCGAAGAGCCCGAGGCTGGTTATGCTTTGGAGGGGGGACCCCACGCCATTTTTTTTGTTTTTTCGTGTTTTTTTAAAATCGGATCAAAATCCATCAAATCGTCCGTTTTTCGTCAGCGGGCCAAATTGTGTCGAATTAAAAAACGGCCGAATAATTGCCGCGATTCGCCGCTAATTGCATATACCCCAGAGTGTTTGTAAACCCACATCTGGATTTTTTTTTTAATATATAGTTTTTATTTCCCATGTTTCTAATGTACTTTTCCCTCTTATCAAGGCTTTACCTTCCACTAAATACTTAGAGCAAAACCATGTGCACAGCAGGGGGTTGGGGGCAGATGTAACATGTGCAGAGAGAGTTACATTTGGGTGGGTTATTTTGTTTCTGTGCAGGGTAAATACTGGCTGCTTTATTTTTACACTGCAATTTAGATTTCAGTTTGAACACACCTCACCCAAATCTAACTCTTTCTGCACATGTTAGATCTGCCTCCCCTGCAGTGCACATGGTTTTGCCCAACTGCTAACAAATTTGCTGTTGCGATCAGCTCTGAATTAGACCCTTAGCGCTCTACTTCCAAACATTTGTATTGGCCCGAGTCATGTTATTTGCCGCTTCCAGAAGTGTGATGTTAATATTATATTTTCTACTTCGATTTTACTATTTACTAGTTCTTATTAAATGAAAACATTTTATCAGGGTCATAACATTTAGAAACTTGCTATCTTGTATGCCATTGCTGTGCCACTGTGTTTTACAGATGTGCTATTGAATATTATTTTAAACAGACATGTTTTTGTGCCACTGCTCTGTATCTTAGTTTAATCAGCCAGATCACTGCATTCTTTGGTCAATATACTGTAGGTGAAAACAAATTAAGAGCTGTAAGTTGGCCAAAATTGACTGGAAATAAATGTTATTGATGTTAATAATACTGTAAGAACAAAAACATGTTCAAATTGCATTATTTTAGCAGTTTTATTAATTTTTAAAGATATCCAAAACCAAAACATGATGGTGGTTTAAAATAAAAACATGGAGGTCTGTACAAATCTATAATTTTAGCAAATGTTTATTTTTACCTCCTTCATCTTGGTGAGGAAGCAGTCAATATAATCACGAGGATTGTTCGGATCCAGTGTTTTCTCATGATACTTGATCATTTCTGCTGTGATTTCATAAATATCTTGAAAGTTCTTCTTTATTTTCCTGTGTGGACCTGGAAGATAATCCATGATGTCTGGAAACATGTTGTATAGCTGGGAAGAAATAAAATACATATATATATATATTTTATAGTCTTATTCATTGACTTTAAAGGATTTCTCCATCTGTAGTAATCTTCACTTCATAGTCTTCTATTTAGTATATACCAGAATGTTTACTAGACCTTATTACTAAGCTACAGTATATTGTATAGAGTAGTATATTTATGTATATTAATATATTGTGCTATCAAATAGACATGATACTCTGTTGCCATTGCCAAGACTGCTGAAAGAAACATTGTCTGAGAAGATGACCACCCTGATTCTTAACAGTACATCATGTGATTGTTACTGAAATAAAAAATACCATGTCTAAAACTAATATACTGTATATTATACTGTTTAATTATAGTGTTATACAGTACATGTCAAATTTGTTTTAGGTTGTTTATATTATATTTTATAAAACATTAATTGAAAAGCTGAGCCTGTCTGATGCTGACACATGTAGAATACAATTCAAACCAGTATGCAGCATGTTGATGTTCACCATGTTGACATTCATAATATCGACACCAGAATGTCTTCATGGTTAAAATGTCGACATCTAGAAAATGTTGACTTGGACAAAATGTCAACATAACACATGCCGTTTCAGTGAAAATGCTGACATTGTTGGAAATGGAGTTCGCTCTTGCGTTATCTCCACTTTGCCTTTCTTGAGGCATTCTGCCCCTTTATGAAGATGGCCGTCTACAGTGCTACTGTGCATGTGTGGCGCCATCTTGCCACTGTGGTGAACACCACATTATTACACAGATGTGTAGTACTCAGCTTCGGGGAGTCCCTTCATTTTATCATGTGTTGTATGCCTGCATATACTGCGATTACTGTGAGTATGGCTGTTCATTGTCACAATAAACCTAAACTTCTGATTATGTCTCAATGCGTGACCCACTTCATATGGTCTATGCTGGTATGTACTATTATCTAACTTGTGAATACCACAAATAGTACATACATATCTACAGACATTAGTGTTTGGGTATGAGTTAGACTTAGTTTTAGGGGTTATAGGGCCTAATTCAGATGTGGTTGGAGTTGTTATCACTGCTGCTTCCTTGGAGGTAGCAGTGATAGTGCTGTGTGGTAATGCAGCAGGAGGCATCTTTTATTAGAAGACGCCTCCTGTTGCAGTAGTAGGACACAGCATTTGACCACTGACTTATAATCGGGCAGATTGCAGAACCCATGGAGAAGCACAAACTGGTCGTTGCAGAGGCCAGGAAATATCCATATAACCATGGAGATCCCTGACCTGTTCTCTCCCCCTAGACGGCAGTGACACACCTCCATTTCACAAATGGAGCCTGTTCCTTCACCTTCTCCACCCCCAGAGTGCCAATAATTGGTATTTTGTGGTGCAGGATAGAGCAGCAACTGGACCTGAGTGACCCTCATAATGTTAGGGATTAAGGTTAGGGATACCTCAGAACTGGATTGTTGCCATTATGACCATGTAGACATTTCATCAGTGTTAATATTCTGAATGTTGAAATCATGTCTGTCAACATTATCACCATGTAGTAATTTTCATATTAACATTATAAATGTCAACACACAATAGTCACTGTCAATTAATACACCAAACCCATTTAAACCTGAGGATAAGTTTTAAAGTTTAATAATTTTATTTTACTAATGTATCTTGCATTCTTGATATTATAATGCTCTGATCTTAATATGCAACTCTGTATGTGTGCTGTCTTTGGAAAATCTCATACGGAAGAAATCTAAAGCTTTTGACCCTTTTGAAAGTCGTGGCAGAGCACAAAATAATGGGCCCCACCTAATGCTTGTTACAAATGATACTTGAACTCAATTGGCTTTATCGGAGGCAAGTAATTTGGGCAAAGACCAGATGTCCTTTTGAAAAGGGCCTGAAGAATGCTCCCTAATGTAAATGTTATTGTGTGACACTTTTCTTTACATGTGCAGATAGAAAGTACATACAGTAACTAATTTCTTGGGCTTTTGATTAAGAATGTTTGTAATCTGTATCTTTACTTCTTATTAACCTGTAATGATTCAGATACTGCAGGTGAAATAGAAATACTATCTTGGGCATTAGAAAGTCCAAGGTCCTTTGAACCCAAATCCCCATATTTTGCAGTGGGTAAACACGTTGTTGGATTTTGTTCTCTAAGTGTAGGACAAGTTGTTGTGGCTTCTGTACATGGATCCTACCTTCTTTAACTGTTCACATGCTTTCTATTTTTGTGGTACAGTAGCTCAAGAGTTGGTCCCTGAGTACCGTTTCAACCAGCTTGAGAACAAAGTGGAACACCTTAGACCTGTGGCAAATGTGAGTCTGAAGACGTTTGCCTTTTAAGGGATTTCTTGGTTTCAGTGATCAGGGCGTTAAGAAGTCTCAAAGCCTTGTGGTCTTATGGTAAAAGGAACCCTTCCTTTTTGCTGGGGGACCTGAAGACCCAAAGACACAAGGTATTTTTTTTGTATGTGTACACACTCTTAATATTAGGCTTTGTAAATACAAATATCCAAATCTGTGTCTACCCACCGTCCCCCATGTGCTGCTCATGATATGGAAGTTATTATTGATGCTGGCAGTTATAGCCAAGAGTCTCTTGTCCTTATAATCAAAACGACTTCCATAGACGATGGAGCAAATAACATTGGAAACTGATTGAGCAAAGTATGTGCTGGGGTTCACTGGAGACCCTGAGAAAGAAGATGTTATGTGATTAAAGATTAGATCATCACAAATATCATACAGAAATATTTCCTAGCATTTTACAGATTAATTAACATGGATAAAAATAAAAACTTGCTAACTTCAGAAATTAGAATTAAAACAGTGGAAAAAAGAAAACCTGAGTTAATAAATGTGGTGCATGTGGTGACAATTGAATTGATAATCCAACGTATTACTTTTTTTGTATTAAAATTGATTTCTTCTATTTGTCTCCTTTATACAGTAATATGAAGGCAGACTCACTTGTGATAGTCTTCGGTCAAAGTAGAGGTTAGTTAGGAGTATCTCTGATTTCTTCACAACTGCTTCATTACAGACACTGGAACTTTTTGCAAAAAATCATCCTCCTCTGCTTTTGACTCCCGGTTAGAGACTCTGTGGTTTAATATCCTCCTACAGCCCTGGTTTATGAGCACAGTCTTCATTTAATTACAGACAGCACTTTGAAATTGTGAGTCTTTGGAGTGATATCACACAGAGAATGGCATTACTGGAGTGATCAATAACATGACATCACAGACCTCCATTTATACTGTGCCAGCAGAGGATGAGATATCTTACTGTCAGATTGATCATCCAAATTACATTATCCGTTATTCGGTATACAGTATACATCTGCCCTATATCTGGAAATACATGATTTTTAAATACATCAAGAGGACATTCAGCATTTATGCCATTTTGCGATTACTGACCTCCAATCGGTGACTACTACCTTTCATTTGTAATTACATGGAGCTCCCCACTGAGTGTCTGGCATTGGTGTAACCAAAATATGATTTTCACATATCTTGCTCAATGTCAACTAAAACATAAGATTAGTGATTTGACTGGCAGTGGATATGTCATTGATGATTAATGTAGGGAGTCAGCCAAAAAAAGGAATATAGCTAACATTCCATAAACCACCCATAGCAGTAAAGAAGGGCCGAGTCTATGGCCAATTTTGCTTAACATGGTGCTACAAAAGTCAAAAGGAGAGGCCAATACAGCCATTCATCTCCTGCAACTTCCCAAACACTAGCTTCTTACCCTGAGGGGTCTATTCATAAAGCAGTGAAAAGTGTGAAGAAGTGAGCCAGTGTTGAAGTTGCCCATGGCAACCAATAAGCTGCTACGTATAATTTTATAAAATGCATTTTATAAAAGTTACCTCAACACTGACTGGTTGCCATCGGCAATTTCTCCACTGGCTCACTTCTCCACACTTTTCACTGCTTCATGAATAAACCCCTTGAGTGTATTACCAGTAGGGTGAGTGATGTCACCTTTAAACAGACATACATATTAGTTCTGAACAGCAACCTCACTATTTCTAAATAATTTTAAAATGTGAGGCTGAGTAGTACTGAGGAAAATTTATGTAAATTTGGAAAATTTGATGTAAACCTGCAACAGGATGATGGCGATAATTGTGTATCTGACGATGAGGAAAATGATGATGATGATGATGAATGTGTTGTACTTGAAAAAGATAATAATCTTGACGAATGTCTCACATAAGGCAGGCACCAGTGGTCCCTGCACACTCCTATTATAAGCACATTGTTGTTATTCCTCTCCAGAAGACCAAAAAATCCACCACTCAGATGTGGAAGTACTGTATTTCTACCCCAACCCAGACAATGTTTGTCAAGCCAACTGTAACCTTTGTAAACCAAGGTAAGAATTTAACCATCTAGGCACCTCCTTATTAATACGTCATTTGCAGTGTAATCATGCTAGAGGATCATCCCAAAAAGTGAAATCATGTGCAACAAACAGTCCATTAACAGCTAAAATCAGTATGGTAGAATTCCTCATCCAAACTTACCATCAACACCCTTATCCTATGCCTCCTCAGGACGAGTATTAAGTAGTCCTGTATCATTGGATAAAATACAATCTGACCCCTGTAATGCAATTTATTATTCTCAAGAATAATCTCTGGGAACTAGGGCAAATGCTATTGGTGGTACATTTTTATCTCACAAGGAGAACCAGAGTCATGACTGCCATGTTGTCACTTGATCAGCATCCAGTATGTACAATAAACACAACAAGATTCAGCTATATTGTATTGACTATCCAACTATGGATATGTGAACAAGCAGCACCATTCAAACAAAAGACTACAGGCGGGATGTACTGAAGTCTGAGTTCGGCAACCATGCAGGATGCCGACCGAAGTAGGATGTTTTTTTTTAAAGGAGCAATCATTAATAAACCATGCCTTGTAAATTATAGTCCCTTTAAAAAAAAAGTTCGAGTTCGGCCGGCATCCCGCACTGCCACCAAACTCGGACTTTATTACATCCCAGCCCACATGACCGTGACAGTCTACTGCATTGGTGTATCACTCTCAGCAGCAGCACCACTGGCAGCATCATCCTCATTCTGTCAGCACTGTAGCATGCAACACCAACTCATTCACAGGCAAGATACTTTATATATTGCTGGCTTCACAACTGGTGTAAACTTGTTGCATAAACTTCATAATGTTATATTCAAATAGCTCACTCCACTAAAACTCTCCTCTGAATGTATCATAGATGATGGAGCCAACATTGTGTAGAAATTCAGCAAGCCTTCAAGAGCTACAGATCTAATCATGATATAGGGAGAGGTGGGAAATTTTTATCTTATTGCATTTCAATGGAAAAACCTTTGAAAAAGTAACAATGAAAGTGAGTTTTGACATTGCCAGTCCAGTCATAATTCTAATTAAAATACTCAATAAGCCTTTAGAGAAGCTGAATGAGGATATGATGATAGCAAGCGATTCTGCAAAGTATGGTGGCCTAGTAGATCAATGTCTCTATTTCCTTGGTAGACACACAAGGGTGTGCAAGATCTTCAAATTGCTGACTACATTTTGTCAAACATACTTGATATGAGATTTTATCCTATAGATGTGTCATTATACACAGAGGCATCAACAAGTCTGGTGACAACCAGTGCACACCCGTATCTTTCCCCGCACACCAGAAATGTTGGGCTGCCGCCGGAAACTAGTGCCTGCACTGTCGGCTCTCACCTCTGTGACATGAGCCAAGTGCTGCAGGAGAAAGTCACACTGCAGTACCCACTTTGGCCACTGCAGAGGAGCCAGCATTTTGGTGTCACCCCATCCGAGGGTGACACCCGAGTGCAGCCTGCACACCCTTAGTGACACCACTGCTTATACACTTAGTGGCTATAAGCCATATGGTGTGAGACGCCAGTCACAAATAAGCCGTTCTGTGAGGTGTTGGTTTCTGTCTTTTTTTTAAATATTCATATTGCAGAAGCAATGAAACACTATTCAAAGTGTACTAGAGATGTAGGTGAAGAATCGCTTGAACTACCAATCTTTCTACTTACAGATTCAGGTGGTTATCCCGAGTTGTCAGCAAACCAAAAAAAGTTTGGCAATTGGACAAAACCATGTTGTACTGCAAGTGGGGCAGTTGTAACATGTGCAGAGAGATTTAAATTTTGGTGGGTCATATTGTTTATGTGCTTGGTAAATACTGGCTGCATAATTTCTACACTGCAATTTAGATTTGAGTTTGCACATACCCCAACTCTGAATAACCCCCTTATACCACTACTAATATGCAACTACAGCAAGGATGAGCATGGCTACATCTGTATAGTGAAATAAAGTAACCTTATCTACAGTAATGTATAATAGTCCTCTTCTTCCTGGATGATGAATATTGGGTACTGCATGCATTCTGTTTGGAGCTGAGCAAAGCACAGCAAAAACATGTCAAACCTCTAAGACTGGGACAACCAGTGGCGGTTCTAGGTGCGGGTGGGCAGGGCTACAGCCCGGGGCGATGTGGCCTCATGGTGCAGCTTCAGTTAGCCTCGAGGGTGCCTGCCTGAACGCCAACTGACTGCACTGCGCTGGTCTGGTTTTCACCTCCCGCTCCCCGCATCACTGTAGAGAGGATGCGGCTGCTTGACTCCGGTGACAGATCAAAGAAGATGAGGCAGCTTTCTTTGTCTAGAGCCGGGGGACCTGTCGAGTCTGGAGAGATGGTGAGTAACACATTCTAACGCTTTCTCTCTCACTCACTCACTCACTCACTCACTCACACTCTCTCCTAAATGGCTCTACCTGGAGGAATGTGTATATGTGGCTCTACCCGGCACAATCTGTATAAGGGGCTCTATCTGGCACAATGTATATATGGGGATTTACCTGGCTCAATTTTTACAAGTGACTCTACCTGGCACAATGTGTATAAGAGTCACTGGAGTACGAAGAAAGGCTCACTAGGTTAAATATGTATACACTAGAAAAGAGGCGTCTAAGAGGAGACATTATTAATATCTTCAGATATGTAAAGGGTCATTACAAGGAGTTAGCAGGGGAGTTGTTTATTAATAGAACTCTGTATAGGACACGTGGACACTCACTGAGGCTAGAGGAAAGAAAATTCCGTACAAAATGTAGGAAAGGGTTCTTCACCGTAAGGGCAATAAGGATTTAGAACTCCCTGCCGGAGAAGGTAATAATGACGGAGTCTGTAAATGCATTTAAAAACAGATTGGACAGCTTTCTAGCAGAAAAAAGTATCCAAGGCTATAGCATTTAATATATTGACATTAAGTATCTGGGAGTGGTACGAAATATAGTTGTCAATTGGTATGATACCATTGCTTCGGCTGATGCATTATAATGTGCTCAGCTTGATACAAATACAGGTTAAACCCAATGGGCATTTTGCCTCTTTTCAACCTCATTAACTATGTTACTATGGGGGTAATTCCAAGTTGATCGCAGCAGGAAATTTTTTAGCAATTGGGCAAAACCATGTGCACTGCAGGGGGGGCAGATCTAACATTTGCAGAGAGAGTTAGATTTGGGTGGGTTATTTTGTTTCTGTGCAGGGTAAATACTTGCTGCTTTATTTTTATACTGCAATTTAGATTGCAGATTGAACTCACCCCACCCAAATCTATATCTCTCTGAACATGTTATATCTGCACCCCCTGCAATGCACATGGTTTTGCCCAACTGCTAACAAATTTCCTGCTGCGATCAACTTGGAATTACCCCCTATGTTACTATGATACCTGATACAGTGTGTATAAGAGTCTCTACCTGGCGCAATGTGTGTAAGGGGCTCTGCCTGGTGCAATGTGTATAAGGGGCTCTGCCTGGCATAACTTGTGTAAGGGGCTCTGCCTGACCCAATGTGTTTAAGGAGCTCTGCCTGGCCCTGCATGTGTAAGGGGCTTTACCTGGCATTAACTGCATAAAAAGAGCTCTATAGTACTGGCATAATGTGTATAAGGGGCTCTACCTGGCGTAATGTGTATAAGGGGCTCTACCTGGTGTGTATAAGGGGTACTACTGTGTGGTGTAATGTGACTGACAAACATCTTGCCAGACTCCTCAATTCTGGGACCTTGGACCAGACTTTCCTGCATCTAATAGTTACCTGTGGATACCACCATCAGCCCTACATCAACTGTGAGGATTATTTCGAAAAAGAACAGCATGGACCTACCATTCCATGCATCCTTGTGTCACATACATATTCATATATGGCTTCACATTGATTAATTACAATGACTAATCTTAATACAGTACATGCCAGCTTCTATGCAATTACCAGGAACTAGGAGACTAGGCTTTGTGCTATTCTTAGATTTGAGCATTTAAATTCATGTACCGTTGACATGGTATAATATCTCAATGATGTATTTTTATTAACTCATTATCATTATACAGTATCTATGTATTACAATAAACGTGTTTTTTTTTTTTATGAAAAGCTGTTCAATAGCTATTAAATATCTTTAAATAATTATTTGAGCAGCCAAACTGCCACAAAACCAACAAATTGCCCCTTAGTAAATTTTGCCCTTTATACTAATCCCAATCATGTAGGGCAATTTTTACGTATGAGCACACTGGGTAGCAGCTAAGGGCCCCACGATTCTAGGGGTCTTTGCGCAGTGCTGAACTGTGCCAGAGAGGAATCTGGTGCCTCTGGAGCTTTTTGAGTGGAAGGTAGAGAATTCGGCCCAGCAGCTCTGATTGTGAATTGTCACACTACCCCATAATGCCACTAGCCCAGCGTCGGCATCACTATAAATTATCACTTTAGTTTATCCACAGAGGGGGATCCTCTTTAATAGGGAGGACAGCAGGGCTAAAACATCATTCTAGACAGCACAGTCAGTTTCTTTTATTTATACCATTTCATCCTGGGCACAATTTTGTAAGGTTTGTATATACTTTATATACTGTACTTGTATGTTTGTATGGCTTTAAAGGTGCACCATAAACATTCTCTGTACAAAGTTGCATAATATAATACATATGTGTCATCATATACCTAACCTGCTGCTAAATTAGCTGTTCTCACCCCCGTTTACAGGGCTTAAATACTCACCTCCTTTCTTCCTGACCTGCTTGTCCATCCGCATCCAGTGCCAGATTAAGCCTTGGGGGTGCCCAAGGCACTTTAGACAGGGGGGGCCCAGTGGAAGGGAGAGGGGGGGTGTATATAGTATTGTTCATACCACCCAAAATGACCCATTCCAAGAGGGACAAAGTGCTCTTTCAAGGACTTCCCTCTTAATATATGATTGTAGTTACCTGTGTTAAACTATTTCATTGATAATAAAGATGTTTCCACACAAGTGATTGCAGTCATAACTTAAGAAGTAAGTCCAGGTAGAAAGCATTTTGTCCCTCCTGGAATGGTTCATGTTGGGATGTATGGATTGTGTATATTAAATTTAGCCAATGGTGTATATTAGATTTAAACTTATAGTTTCATAAGGCCTGTGTACTGTTTATAGCGCCACCTAATTGATAGACAACTATTTTATAAAATGTTCTTGTAGTGGAACAAGAGACAACTTAAACAACCTTAAAATACACATAGAAAAATAAAATCTATAATTTATCTTGTCACATGCAAAAATAGCAGCAGCCTCTGTACTACTTATACACTGAGATAGGACTCAGGAGGACTGTGTGTGTGTGTGTGTGTGTGTGTGTGTGTGTGTGTGTGTGTGTGTGTGTGTGTGTGTGTGTGTGTGTGTGTGTGTGTCTAGACCCTCCTTAGATAATAAATTGCACAGGACACAGACACCATAGTGTTCCCACCCTGTGTCACTTGCAACTATCTCCACCCTCCTATCTCTCCTCTGGTTGGGAAGCTCCGTCGATAGTTCATGAAATCTGACACTGCTGTTGCTCACATTCTGGCTGTCTGGTTATGCTGCTACATAAGAGGGAGTGATGACAGTGTGCTCTGGCCGGGGGGCCCCCTAACAGAGGAGGGCCTGGGGTACAGTATGCCCTGTATCCCCCCCTTAATCTGGCTTTGTCTGCACCTGCTCTGATGTGGGGTGGGGGGCGATGACTGCCGTGCCGATCCACGTTTGTGGTGCAGCACGGGTGGGGGACGGCAGTGGCAAACGCAGGATTTGCATGGGGGGGTTCCAGAACTGGGCGGAGCCAATCACGGGGGTTGGAACTGAGGTGACCCAGTATATGCTGGTTCCGTAAAACTAGTGTGTGTATATATATATATATATATATATATATACATACACATATATCTACACACACATATATATATATATATATATATATATACATACATACACACACACATACATATACACGGGTGGTCTTCAGTATGCTGGCGGTCGGGCTCCCGGCGACCAGCATACCGGCGCCGGGAGCCTGACCGCCGGCATACCGACACTTATTCTCCCTCGTGGGGGTCCACGACCCCCCTGGAGGGAGAATAGAATAGTGTGGCGCGCGTAGCGTGGCGAGCGCAGCGAGCCCGCAAGGGGCTCATTTGCGCTCGCCACACTGTTGGTAAGCCGGCGGCCGGCCTCCCGGCGCCGGTATGCTGGTCGCCGGGAGGCCGGCCGCCGGGAGATCGTAGTGAACCCATATACACATATACATAGCATATTAAACATGCATATATATATATATAATATATATATATACACACACACATACAGTACACATATATATACACATGTATATATATATATCATATGTGTGTGTGTGTGTTTATATGTATGTATGTATGTATATACATGTGTATATATGTAGGCACATGGATATATATGTACTATAATTAAAATAAAGTAAACTTTTATTGCACTTGCAAGTGCCACCAGGAAGACAGCAGGCTGCAGAGGACGATAGACAGTCATTAATAATACTCATGCAGCTAAAAAAAAAAAAATATATATATATATTTTTTTTTAGTGGAGGGGGGTTTCTGGGTACTCGGAAACCACCCCTGGGTGCGCCACTGGACGGGACTGCTGTGCTGCGCTGCTGCTCTGATGCGAGGGGGATGGGGACTGCAGCGCCACTCCTGTGTTGCGGGGCAGCAGGGGGGGAGGTTGCTGTGCCATTTTGCTGGTCTGATGCGTGTGGGGGAACTACAGTGCCACTCCTCTGTTGCTGGGGGACCAGGGGGGAAGACTGCTGTGCCGAGCTGCTGCTCTGATTCGGGGTGGGGGGACTGCAGTGCCACTGCTCCAATGCAAGGGGGGGGGGGGAGACTGCTATGCCGCCCTCAGCAGGTGCAGTCCGTAGGCACGTGCCTCATGTGCCTAGTGAGAAATCCGGCACTGCCTGTGTCGCAAGATACCTGGCGTCAGTCAGCCATCAGGTCCCGTATAATACTGAGTCTGCATACAGAGCAACTTTGCATGGAAAAAAAGCCATGACTGTGCATTGTAGCACTTCGTATACTGATTCAGACTCAGTCACACACAGATATACAGGTGTCTCATATCAAATTCATCAGTAAATTTTATCACATCTCATTGTGACAAAGATGCAGTTTTGGGAAAGAAGAGATCAAAACGACCCTCGGCGCTATTAGATTCACACAGGACCTGGCATGCCTAGAGAGGCTGTTTAGTGCACCTGCATATGTAGTGTGTAAGGACACTTCTGTATGTTGTTGCTATGTAAGTAGAGGTTACTAAAAGTTTAATGGTCTCTACTACTGGACTGTACCTGAACTGCTAAGAGAAACTATTGAATAAAACAGTCCTTTTGTACACCAGGTGGTGATATGAATAAGGTGTAATATTGCACTTTAGATATTAAGCTGCTATTATACATAACATAATACAGGTTGAGTATCCCTTATCCAAAATGCTTGGGACCAGAGGTATTTTGGGTATGGGATTTTTCCGTATTTTGGAATAATTGCATACCATAATGAGATATCATGGTGATGGTACCTAAGTCTAAGCACAGAATGCATTTATGTTTCATATACACCTTATACTCACAGCCTGAAGGTCATTATAGCCAATATTTTTTATAACTTTGTGCATTAAACAAAGTGTGTCTACATTCACACAATTCATTTATGTTTCATATACACCTTATACACACAGCCTGAAGGTCATATAATACAATATTTTTAATGACTTTGTGTATTAAACAAAGTTTGTGTACATTGAGCCATCAGAAAACAAAGCATTCACTATCTCACTCTCACTCAAAAAAGTCCGTATTTCGGAATATTCCGTATATCGGATATTTGGATATGGGATACTCAACCTGTATAGGCAATAAAAAGGCTTTATAAATGAAAAAAACTGATGTCAATGGAGCAGCACTAAAAATAACTGGATTTCAATAGTGGTATTTAGGTAATAAGAAAACCACATAAACTAAATATTTTATTGATGGATAAAAATCTGTAGTATGGAAATAGCTGATTATAAAATTGTGTCCTTGTAAACAATTAAATTCATTAAAAAATATAATAATGTTCCCAAAGTTCCACTGAATGCACATTTATTTTGAACTGGTCAGCAATAATTAGGCAGGTCTCTTATGTACATATGTGTCCTAATCAGTGATGAGCGGGTTCGGTTTCCGAGAAACCGAACCCCCCCGAACTTCACCCTTTTTACACGGGTCCGAGCCATACTCGGATTCTCCCGTATGGCTCGGTTAACCCGAGCGCGCCCGAACGTCATCATCCCGCTGTCGGATTCTCGCGAGATTCGGATTCTATATAAGCAGCCGCGCGCCGCCGCCATTTTCACACGTGCATTGAGATTGATAGGGAGAGGACGTGGCTGACGTCCTCTCCGTTTATAATTGTAGAAGAGACAGTTGATTGCTTGTTTTATTACTAATTGTGGGGAGGATTGGGGAGCAGCTGTTAGGACTCGGAGTAGAGTGCAGAGTTTTGCTGATAGTGACCACCAGTTTTTTTTTATCCGTTCTCTGCCTGAAAAAAATGCTCCATACCATATCTGTGCTCAGTGTGCTGCATGATATATCTGTGCTGAGTGCTCACACTGCTTAATTGTGGGGACTGGGGAGCAGCTATAGCAGGAGTACAATGCACAGTTTGCTGACAGTGACCACCAGTATACGTTTGTCTGCCTGAAAAACACTCCTGTGGTGGCTTTTTTTTATACTAGTTTAGCAGTCTGCTGACAGTGTCCACCAGGTCAATTATACTGTATATAGCAGTACGGTAGGCCACTGCTGTACCTACCTCTGTGTCGTCACTCGTCGTCCATAAGTATACTATCCATCCATCTACATTGTATACCTGTGGTGGCTTTTTTTTTTATACTAGTAGTACTAGTTTAGCAGTCTGCAGACAGTGTCCACCAGGTCCATTATACTGTATATAGCAGTACGGTAGGCCACTGCTGTACCTACCTCTGTGTCGTCAGTCACTCGTCATCCATTAATAATAATAAATATACTATCCATCCATCTACATTGTATACCTGTGGTGGCTTTTTTTCTTTATACTAGTTTAGCAGTTTGCTGACAGTGTCCACCAGGTCCATTTATTATACTGTATATAGCAGTATGGTAGGCCACTGCTGTACCTACCTCTGTGTCGTCACTCGTCATCCATAAGTATACTATCCATCCATCTACATTGTATACCTGTGGTGCCTTTTTTTCTTTATACTAGTACAGGGCCGTTTCTTGGGGCAGGCGAGCAGTGCAACCGCACTGGGCGCCCGCCGCGGCACTAACTGTGGCTCCCTGCTCCCCCCTCCTATTTCTCCCCGAGTAACCCGCTCGGGGGGCGGAGTTTCACGGAATGACGCGGTTGCGTCGTTACGTCACAATGCAACCCCGTCACTCCGCGAAACCCCCCCCCCCCCGAGCGGAGTACAGAGGGGGATCCAAGTTAGGAAGAGGGAAAGGCCGGCGCGAGGAGCGACTGGTGAGGCGAGCCGAAGAGCGGTAATCGCCTCTGTAAGTATTCTCTCTCTCTCTCTGTAAAATGGGGACACCTGCCATAATGTGTGAAATGGGGACTCTTGCCTGCCGTAGTGTGGGATTTAATGCATCAAGGGCATTGCGGTGTGTGGCATAATATGGTGCAGGGGGCATTACTGTGTGGGGCTTAATATGGTAGAATTTTTTTCAGGTCGTGATCGGTTGGAACAGGGTCAAAAACTGGATTGTGAGGTAGTCTTTTCAGACGAGGCCACATCCATTTAGATGAGGCCACGCCCCCTTGCCGGGTGCGCGCACACATTTTTTTTTTTTATCTAGGTGTGGGGGACACGTTTTTTTTATGTCATGGGGGGGCGCATTTTTAAATTTCGCACTGGGAGCCAAATTGGCTAGAAACAGCCCTGTACTAGTAGTACTAGTTTAGCAGTCTGCTGACAGTGTCCACCAGGTCCCTTAAACTGTATATAGCAGTACGGTAGGCCACTGCTGTACCTACCTCTGTGTCGTCACTCGTCGTCCATAAGTATACTACCATCCATCTACATTGTATACCTGTGGTGGCTTTTTTTTATACTAGTAGTACTAGTTTAGCAGTCTGCTGACAGTGTCCACCAGGTCCATTATACTGTATATAGCAGTACGGTAGGCCACTGCTGTACCTACCTCTGTGTCGTCAGTCACTCGTCATCCATTAATAATAATAAGTATACTATCCATCCATCTACATTGTATACCTGTGGTGGCTTTTTTTCTTTATACTAGTTTAGCAGTTTGCTGACAGTGTCCACCAGGTCCATTTATTATACTGTATATAGCAGTACGGTAGGCCACTGCTGTACCTACCTCTGTGTCGTCACTCGTCGTCCATAAGTATACTATCCATCCATCTACATTGTATACCTGTGGTGGCTTTTTTTTTTTATACTAATTTAGCAGTTTGCTGACAGTGTCCACCAGGTCCATTTATTATACTGTATTTAGCAGTACGGTAGGCCACTGCTGTACCTACCTCTGTGTCGTCACTCATCGTCCATAAGTATACTATCCATCCATCTACATTGTATACCTGTGGTGGCTTTTTTTCTTTATACTAGTAGTACTAGTTTAGCAGTCTGCTGACAGTGTCCACCAGGTCCATTATACTGTATATAGCAGTACGGTAGGCCACTGCTGTACCTACCTCTGTGTCGTCACTCGTCGTCCATAAGTATACTATCCATCCATCTACATTGTATACCTGTGGTGCCTTTTAGTTGTGCGCATTAAAATATGGAGAACAAAAATGTGGTGGTTAAAAAATAGGGAAAGATCAAGATCCACTTCCACCTCGTGCTGAAGCTGCTGCCACTAGTCATGGCCGAGACAATGAAATGCCATCAACGTCGTCTGCCAAGGCAGATGCCTAATGTCATAGTACAGAGCATGTAAAATCCAAAAAACAAAAAATCAGTAAAATGACCCAAAAATCAAAATTAAAGGAGAAGCGTAAACTTGCCAATATGCCATTTACGACACGGAGTGGCAAGGAACGGCTGAGGCCCTGGCCTATGTTCATGGCTAGTGGTTCAGCTTCACATGAATGATGGAAGCACTCATCCTCTCGCTAGAAAAAAGAAAAGACTTAAGCTGGCAAAAGCACAGCAAAGAACTGTGCGTTCTTCGAAATCACAAATCCCCAAGGAGAGTCCAATTGTGTCGGTTGCGATGCCTGACCTTCCCAACACTGGACGGGAAGAGCTTGCGCCTTCCACCATTTGCACGCCCCCTGCAAGTACTGGAAGGAGCACCCGCAGTCCAGTTCCTGATAGTCAAATTGAAGATGTCAGTGTTGAAGTACACCAGGATGAGGATATGGGTGTTGCTGGCGCTGGGGAGGAAATTGACCAGGAGGATTCTGATGGTGAGGTGGTTTGTTTAAGTCAGGCACCCGGGGAGACCCTGTTGTCCGTGGGAGGAATATGGCCATTGACATGCCTGGTCAAAATACAAAAAAAATCAGCTCTTCGGTGTGGAATTATTTCAACACAAATGCGGACAACAGGTGTCAAGCCGTGTGTTGCCTTTGTCAAGCTGTAATAAGTAGGGGTAAGGACGTTAACCACCTAGGAACATCCGCCCTTATACGTCACCTGGTCCGCATTCATCATAAGTCAATGACAAGTTCAAAAACTTTGGGCGACAGCGGAAGCAGTCCACTGACCAGTAAATCCCTTCCTCTTGTAACCAAGCTCCTGCAAACCACACCACCAACTCCCTCAGTGTCAATTAACTCCTTACCCAGGAAAGCCAATAGTCCTGCAGGCCATGTCACTGGCAAGTCTGACGAGTCCTCTCCTGCCTGGGATTCCTCCGATGCATCCTTGAGTGTAATGCCTGCTGCTGCTGGCGCTGCTGTTGTTGTTGCTGCTGGGAGTCGATCGTCATCCCAGAGGGGAAGTCGGAAGACCACTTGTACTACTTCCAGCAAGCAATTGACTGTCCAACAGTCCTTTGCGAGGAAGATGAAATATCACAGCAGTCATCCTGCTGCAAAGCGGATAACTGAGGCCTTAGCAGCCTGGGCGGTGAGAAACGTGGTTCCGGTATCCATCGTTAATTCAGAGCCAACTATAGACTTGATTGAGGTACTGTGTCACCGGTACCAAATACCATCTAGGTTCCATTTCTCTAGGCAGGCGATACCGAAAATGTACACAGACCTCAGAAAAAGACTCACCAGTGTCCTAAAAAAATAAAATTTTACTCACCGGTAAATCTATTTCTCGTAGTCCGTAGTGGATGCTGGGACTCCGTCAGGACCATGGGGAATAGCAGCTCCGCAGGAGACTGGGCACAACTAAAGAAAGCTTTAGGACTACCTGGTGTGCACTGGCTCCTCCCTCTATGACCCTCCTCCAGACCTCAGTTAGGATATTGTGCCCGGAAGAGCTGACACAATAAGGAAGGATTGTGAATCCCGGGTAAGACTCATACCAGCCACACCAATCACACCGTATAACTCGTGATACTATACCCAGTTAACAGTATGAAATATAACTGAGCCTCTCAACGGATGGCTCAACAATAACCCTTTAGTTAAACAATAACTATATACAAGTATTGCAGACAATCCGCACTTGGGATGGGCGCCCAGCATCCACTACGGACTACGAGAAATAGATTTACCGGTGAGTAAAATCTTATTTTCTCTGATGTCCTAAGTGGATGCTGGGACTCCGTCAGGACCATGGGGATTATACCAAAGCTCCCAAACGGGCGGGAGAGTGCGGATGACTCTGCAGCACCGAATGAGCAAACTCTAGGTCCTCCTCAGCCAGGGTATCAAACTTGTAGAATTTAGCAAATGTGTTTGACCCCGACCAAGTAGCTGCTCGGCAAAGTTGTAAAGCCGAGACCCCTCGGGCAGCTGCCCAAGAAGAGCCCACCTACCTCGTGGAATGGGCTTTTACTGATCTAGGATGCGGCAGTCCAGCCGCAGAATGTGCAAGCTGAATCGTACTACAGATCCAGCGGGCAATAGTCTGCTTTGAAGCAGGAGCACCCAGCTTGTTGGGTGCATACAGGATAAACAGCGAGTCAGTTTTCCTGACACTAGCAGTCCTGGAAACATAAATTTTCAGGGCCCTGACTACGTCCAACAACTTGGAATCCTCCAAGTCTTTAGTAGCCGCAGGCACCACAATAGGTTGGTTCAAGTGAAAAGGTGATACCACCTTAGGGAGAAATTGGGGACGAGTCCTCAATTCTGCCCTATCCATATTGAAAATCAGATAAGGGCTTTTACATGACAAAGCCGCCAATTCTGACACACGCCTGGCCGAAGCCAAGGCCAACAGCATGACCACTTTCCACGTGAGATATTTTAATTCCACGGTTTTTAGTGGCTCAAACCAATGTGATTTCAGGAAATCCAACACCACTTTGAGATCCCAAGGTGCCACTGGAGGCACAAAAGGGGGCTGAATATGCAGCACTCCCTTAACAAAAGTCTGAACTTCAGGTAGGGAAGCCAGTTCTTTCTGGAAGAAAATCGACAGAGCCGAAATTTGGACCTTAATGGAACCCAATTTTAGGCCCATAGTCACCCCTGACTGTAGGAAGTGCAGAAATCGGCCCAGCTGAAATTCTTCCGTTGGGGCCTTCTTGGCCTCACACCACGCAACATATTTTCGCCATATGCGGTGATAATGGTTCGCGGTCACATCTTTCCTTGCTTTTATCAGCGTAGGAATGACTTCCTCCGGAATGCCCTTTTCCTTCAGGATCCGGCGTTCAACAGCCATGCAGTCAAACGCAGCCGCGGTAAGTCTTGGAACAGACAGGGCCCCTGCTGCAGCAGGTCCTGTCTGAGCGGCAGAGGCCATGGGTCCTCTGAGATCATTTCTTGAAGTTCCGGGTACCAAGTTCTTCTTGGCCAATCCGGAACAATGAGTATAGTTCTTACTCCTCTTTTCCTTATTATCCTCAGTACCTTGGGTATGAGAGGAAGAGGAGGGAACACATAAACCGACTGGTACACCCACGGTGTCACTAGAGCGTCCACAGCTATCGCCTGAGGGTCTCTCGACCTGGCGCAATATCTTTCTAGCTTCTTGTTTAGGCGGGACGCCATCATGTCCACCTGTGGCCTTTCCCAACGGTTTACAATCAGTTGGAAGACTTCTGGATGAAGTCCCCACTCTCCCGGGTGGAGGTCGTGTCTGCTGAGGAAGTCCGCTTCCCAGTTGTCCACTCCCGGAATGAACACTGCTGACAGTGCTAACACGTGATTTTCCGCCCATCCTTGGAGACAGGGTTATCAGCCGATGCATCTGAAGATGCAATCCGGACCACTTGTCCAACAGATCCCAGTGAAAGGTCCTTGCATGGAACCTGCTGAATGGAATTCCTTCGTAGGAAGCTACCATTTTTCCCAGGACTCGCGTGCAGTGATGCACCGACACATGTTTTGGTTTTAGGAGGCCTCTGACTAGAGATGACAGCTCCCTGACTTTCTCCTCCGGGAGAAACACTTTTTTCTGTTCTGTGTCCAGAACCATCCCCAGGAACAGTAGGCGTGTCGTAGGGACCAGCTGTGACTTTGGAATATTTAGAATCCAACCGTGCTGTTGTAGCACCTCCCGAGATAGTGCTACCCCGACCAACAACTGCTCCCTGGACCTCGCCTTTATCAGGAGATCGTCCAAGTACGGGATAATTAAAACTTCCTTATTTCGAAGGAGTATCATCATTTCGGCCATTACCTTGGTAAACACCCTCGGTGCCGTGGACAGACCAAACGGCAACGTCTGGAATTGGTAATGACAATCCTGTACCACAAATCTGAGGTACTCCTGGTGAGGATGGTAAAAGGGGACATGCAGGTAAGCATCCTTGATGTCCAGTGATACCATGTAATCCCCCTCGTCCAGGCTTGAAATAACCGCCCTGAGCGATTCCATCTTGAACTTGAATTTTTTTATATAAGTGTTCAAGGATTTCAAATTTAAAATGGGTCTCACCGAACCGTCCGGTTTCGGTACCACAAACATTGTGGAATAATAACCCCGTCCTTGTTGAAAGAGGGGCACCTTGACTATCACCTGCTGGGAATACAGCTTGTGAATTGCCTCTAGCACAGCCTCCCTGTCTGAGGGAGTTGTTGGCAAGGCAGATTTGAGGAAACGGCGAGGGGGAGACGTCTCGAATTCCAGCTTGTACCCCTGAGATACCACTTGTAGAATCCAGGGATCCACCTGTGAGCGAGCCCACTGATTGCTGAAGTTTTTGAGACGGGCCCCCACCGTACCTGGCTCCGCCTGTGGAGCCCCAGCGTCATGCGGTGGACTTAGAGGAAGCGGGGGAGGACTTTTGTTCCTGGGAACTGGCTGTATGCTGCAGCTTTTTCCCTCTACCTCTGCCTCTGGGCAGAAAGGACGCGCCTTTAACCCGCTTGCCTTTTTGGGGCCGAAAGGACTGTACCTGATAATAAGGTGCTTTCTTTGGCTGTGAGGGAACATGGGGTAAAAACGCTGACTTCCCAGCTGTCGCTGTGGAAACAAGGTCCGAGAGACCATCCCCAAACAACTCCTCACCTTTATAAGGCAAAACTTCCATGTGCCTTTTAGAATCTGCATCCCCTGTCCACTGCCGAGTCCATAACCCTCTACTGGCAGAAATGGACATTGCACTTAGTTTAGATGCCAGCCGGCAAATATCCCTCTGTGCATCTCTCATGTATAAGACAGCGTCTTTAATATGCTCTATGGTTAGCAATACAGTATCCCTGTCAAGGGTATCTACATTTTCCGACAGGGAATCTGACCACGCAGCTGCAGCACTGCACATCCATGCTGAAGCAATAGCTGGTCTTAGTATAATGCCTGTGTGTGTATATACAGACTTCAGGATAGCCTCCTGCTTCCTATCAGCAGGCTCCTTTAGGGCGGCCGTATCCGGAGACGGTAGTGCCACCTTTTTTGACAGGCGTGTGAGCGCTTTATCCACCCTAGGGGATGTTTCCCAACGTGACCTATCCTCTGGCGGGAAAGGGTATGCCATTAGTAACTTTTTAGAAATTACCAGTTTCTTATCGGGGGAAGCCCACGCTTCTTCACACACTTCATTTAATTCCTCAGATGGGGGAAAAACCACTGGTAGTTTTTTCTCACCAAACATAATACCCTTTTTTGTGGTACCTTGGGTAACATCAGAAATGTGCAACACATTTTTCATTGCCTCAATCATGTAACGTGTGGCCCTATTGGAAGTTACATTAGTCTCATCGTCGTCGACAGTGGAGCCGCTATTCCCCATGGTCCTGACGGAGTCCCAGCATCCACTTAGGACGTCAGAGAAATGCAGTTGTACCCAATGTCCACTTAACCACGGACATGTGGACAAGTGGAGCAGGGCAGACTCAGGACTATATGACTGTGACAGCCCACTGGGTAGATGTATTGCCTCCCGCTGCTAGAACAGCAGCGGCGGCACCAGTAGCAGCATCTCGCAAACGCCAACTCGTTCCTAGGCAGGCTACGCTTTGTATCACCGCTTTCCAGAATACGCACACAGCTAAAAACCTCTTACGGCAACTGAGGAAGATCATCGCAGAATGGCTTACCCCAATTGGACTCTCCTGGGGATTTGTGACATCGGACAATGCCAGCAATATTGTGCGTGCATTACATCTGGGCAAATTCCAGCACGTCCCATGTTTTGCACATACCTTGAATTTGGTTGTGCAGAATTATTTAAAAAACGACAGGGGCGTGCAAGAGATGCTGTCGGTGGCCCGAAGAATTGTGGGCCACTTTCGGCATTCAGGCACCGCGTACAGAAGACTGGAGCACCACCAAAAACACCTGAACGTGCCCTGCCATCATCTGAAGCAAGAGGTGGTAACGAGGTGGAATTCAACCCTCTATATGCTTCAGAGGATGGAGGAGCAGCAAAAGGCCATTCAAGCCTATACATCTGGCCACGATATAGGCAAAGGAGGTGGAATGCACCTGTCTCAAGCGCAGTGGAGAATGATTTCAACGTTGTGCAAGGTTCTGCAACCCTTTGAACTTGCCACACGTGAAGTCAGTTCAGACACTACCAGCCTGAGTCAGGTCATTCCCCTAATCAGGCTTTTGCAGAGGAAGCTGGAGACATTGAAGGAGGAGCTAAAACAGAGCGACTCCGCTAGGCATGTGGGACTTGTGGATGGAGCCCTTCATTCGCTTAACCAGGATTCACGGGTGGTCAATCTGTTGAAATCAGAGCACTACATTTTGGCCACCGTGCTCGATCCTAGATTTAAAACCTACGTTGTATCTCTCTTTCCGGCAGACACAAGTCTGCAGGGGTTCAAAGACCTGCTGGTGAGAAAATTGTCAAGTCAAGCGGAACGTGACCCGTCAACAGCTCCTCCTTCACATTCTCCTGCAACTGGGGGTGCGAGGAAAAGGCTAAGAATTCCGAGCCCACCCGCTGGCGGCGATGCAGGGCAGTCTGGAGCGAGTGCTGACATCTGGTCCGGACTGAAGGACCTGGCAACGATTACTGACATGTCGTCTACTGTCACTGCATATGATTCTCTCACCATTGAAAGAATGGTGGAGGATTATATGAGTGACCACATCCAAGTAGGCACGTCAGACAGTCCGTACGTATACTGGCAGGAAAAAGAGGCAATTTGGAGGCCCTTGCAGAAACTGGCTTTATTCTACCTAAGTTGCCCTCCCTCCAGTGTGTACTCCTAAAGAGTGTTTAGTGCAGCCGCTCACCTTGTCAGCAATCGGCGTACGAGGTTACTTCCAGAAAATGTGGAGAAGATGATGTTCATTAAAATGAATTATAATCAATTCCTCCGTGGAGACATTCACCAGCAGCAATTGCCTCCAGAAAGTACACGGGGACCTGAGATGGTGGATTCCAATGGGGACGAATTAATAATCTGTGAGGAGGGGGATGTACACAGTGAAAGGGGTGATGAATCGGAGGATGAGGAGGAGGTGGACATCTTGCCTCTGTAGAGCCAGTTTGTGCAAGGAGAGATTGATTGCTTCTTTTTTGGTGGGTGCTCAAACCAACCAGTCATTTCAGTCACAGTCGTGTGGCAGACCCTGTCACTGAAATGATGGGTTCGTTAAAGTGTGCATGTCCTGTTTATACAACCTCTTTTTTCTTTTATTTTTCTTTGCATCATGTGCTGTTTGGGGAGTATTTTTTTGAAGGGCCATCCTGCGTGACACTGCAGTGCCACTCCTAGATGGGCCAGATGTTTGTGATGGCCACGTGGGTCGCTTATCTTAGTCACACAGCTACCTCATTGCGCCTCTTTTTTTCTTTGCATCATGTGCTGTTTGGGGAGTATTTTTTTGAAGGGCCATCCTGCGTGACACTGCAGTGCCACTCCAAGATGGGCCAGGTGTTTGTGTCGGCCACTTGTGTCGCTTAGCTTAGTCACACAGCGACCTTGGTGCGCCTCTTTTTTTCTTTGCATCATGTGCTGTTTGGGGAGTATTTTTTTGAAGTGCCATCCTGCGTGACACTGCAGTGCCACTCCTAGATGGGCCAGGTGTTTGTGTCGGCCACTTGGGTCGCTTAGCTTAGTCACACAGCTACCTCATTGCGCCTCTTTTTTTCTTTGCATTATGTGCTGTTTGTGGACTATTTTTTGAAGTGCCATCCTGTCTGACACTGCAGTGCCACTCCTAGATGGGCCAGGTGTTTGCGCCGGCCACTTGGGTTGCTTAGCTTAGTCACACAGCTACCTCATTGCACCTCTTTTTTTCTTTGCATTATGTGCTGTTTAGGGACTATTTTTTAAATCTGCCATCCTGTCTGACACTGCAGTGCCACTCCTAGATGGGCCAGGTGTTTGTGTCGGCCACTTGGGTCGCTTAGCTTAGTCACACAGCTACCTCATTGCACCTCTTTTTTTTCTTTGCATCATGTGCTGTTTGGGGATAATTTTTTTGAAGGGCCATCCTGTCTGACACTGCAGTGCCACTCCTAGATGGGCCAGGTGTTTGTGTCGGCCACTTGGGTCGCTTAGCTTAGCCATCCAGCGACCTCGGTGCAAATTTTAGGACTAAAAATAATATTGTGAGATGTGAGGTGTTCAGAATAGACTGAAAATTAGTGGAAATTATGGTTATTGAGGTTAATAATACTTTGGGATCAAAATGACCCCCAAATTCTATGATTTAAGCTGTTTTTGAGGTTTTGTTTTTTTTAAACACCCGAATCCAAAACACACCCGAATCCGACAAAAAAATTTCGGTGAGGTTTTGCCAAAACGCGTCCGAATCCAAAACACGGCCGCGGAACCGAACACAAAACCAAAACACAAAACCCGAAAAATTTCCGGTGCACATCACTAGTCCTAATACTCCTATCCTCTATGCACCATGTGGCATGGGGTATGGGTCATTGGGTCGACCCAACTTAGGTCGACCACTGTAGGTTGACAGTGATGTTAGGTCAACATGCAATATGTCGAAATGGCCGTTCGGTCGACATGTACTATGTCGACATGTAAAAATGTCGACATGAGTTTTTTGACTGTTTTTGGTGTCGTTTTCTCCGTAAAGTGAAGGGGAACCCCAATTAATGCAGTGTTTGCTTGCCATGCTTTGGGCAAGGTCCGCTACTGCTTCACTTGGCACAGGTTACCACTCCAATCGTAGTCCACGTGGATTGTTAAGTATGAAAAAAATCCCAAAATTGGAAAAAAATTAGAAAAACTCATGTCGACCTTTTTACCTGTTGACCTAGTACATGTCGACCTAACGCCCATGTTGACCTATTGCCTATCGACCTAAAAGCAATGTCAGTGGACTGTTGACCTAAGTTTGGTCGACCTAACGACCGTATCCCGTGGCATGAGATGCATGGCACAAAGTATATGTTTTACCATAGTTTAGAAATTCCCAGATTATGATACTTATATCTTTGTTTATCATTTGTGTCACATTCCAGCTGCATCCAAAGCGGTTTATACTGTAGGGTACTGGGTGCAGTAGTGTATCTGTAATTGTTGCATTAACTGCAGTGTACACAGACATGGGTCCGGTAGGTCCCCACGGCATACACCTTGCACCCATGAGATAAACTGTGCAGCAGAACCCCATATAAGTGATCCTGGCAGTGCCGCCTTTCATATTGCTTTCAGAATGATGGCGCTGACACAGCAGACATCAAAGATTTTTGCACTGTGCTAGAGTCTTTGCTCTCTACTGCACATGTGCTGTCTTTTCAAATGTAGACAGAAAGATGGCGGTGCTGGGATCACTTACAAGTTTGCTGCTGCACAGCTGTTGGTACAAGTATGGGGGCCCTCCGCAAGTTAGGGGGCCCACTGCAACAAAACTGCTCATCTATTACAATGTCCCTGACAGGGTACTAAGGATTTGTATTTGGTTTACAATGGAGCTGACATAAAGTCACAGATTAAGCACAATGCTGCATGATGGAATGTATAGTGTGGCCCACTTGTATCTTCAGTCATTTGTCTTTTTCCGAGCTTAGTGTCTGAAGTTGCCCATGGCAACCAATCAGCTACCCTGTATAATTTGAAAGTATGCAAATTACAAATGTTACTTCATGCTGATTACACTGGCTCACTTCTCCGCTCTTTTCACTGCTTAGTACATATTCCCCTGAGTAACAAAAGGCTGCTTTATGCAAAGCCAGTTTAATGCTCTGGGTAACCATGCATTCTCATTTTGTCACAGTCATGACACTGGTCACACCAAACAGCCCCTCTTGGCTACCAGGTCCAGGGGCTCTCGGCTGCACCGCATGTCCTGTTCACTTGAAATGTGCATCCTTGTATTGAAATGTGCATGAATTGTCAAACCTGTACACACATACTTCCAACAAAAACTGCTAATATTTAATGTTTTTTCTTTATTATGTCTATTTGATAACAATATTGCAGTAGTTTCAATTACTTCTTTACCACTCTGGGGTTGTATTAATATTTATTTATTAACAGTTTCTGTAGAGCAGTAAAATCCGCTGTGCTTTACAACTGTAAACAACAATGATAAAAACACAACTAGGTAATAACAGACAGTAATAGAGGTAGGAAGGCCCTGCTTGCAAGTTTACAATCTATACCTTAGTACATGGATGATTTTTAATTGGTTTGATTGAATTTAACCTTACAAAAATATAATTGTACTATTTGTTTAGAAAATAAGTTTAAATGGTGCATTTTTTTGACACCCTTCTTACCAGGGCCAGATTAAGGAGGGAGGGGTGAAACATATGCAGTGGTCCCGCCCCCCCTTCACACACACACACACACACACACACACACACACACACACACACACACACATACAGAGGGCCACCCCCACATGGCCGGCGTGACCATAAAATTGCTGAGCACAGGTGCCTGTCTCACTTGTTCCTGTGCGAGGGTTGCCATGGCTCTGTTTTCTTCATCACAGACAGACTGCATACGGTGCAGTGACTTCAAGTTCCTCATTAGTGTCAGGTAACGTATCATGTCTGTGCTGCTGGTCAGGGGACTAAATGGGGGTACACACAGAGAGATCATGTTTAAAATGTAAGCAATCTGACTAGATTGCTTAGATTTTAAGCATGGATCTGCCGTGTGTATGCCCCCCACAGCGATAGCGATGCACTATCACCGGTGCTAGATTGGCCTGCATGCAGGATCAATCTAGCAGGTTTCTCACTTCAGCGCTGTGTGAAGTAAGTGGCCCCCATCCTCGTCCCCCTTTACTCAGCAAATCGCGCTGTGCTGAGCATGGAGGAGAGATGTGTGCTGAGCGGTCTGTGGAGGTCATTCCGAGTTGTTCGCTCGTTAGCTGCTTTTAGCAGCATTGTACATGCTAGGCAGCCACCCTCTGGGAGTGTTTCTTAGCTTAGCAGAATAGCGAACGAAAGATTAGCAGAATTGCGAATACATAATTCTTAGCAGTTTCTGAGTAGCTCCAGACTTACTCCTACACTGCGATCAGCTTAGTCCGTTTCATTCCTGGTTTGACGTCACAAACACACCCTGCATTCGGCCACCCACTCCCGCGTTTCTCCAGCCACTCCTGTATTTTATCCTGGCACGCCTGCGTTTTTCCACACACTCCCAGAAAACGCTCAGTTTCCGCCCAGAAACACTCACTTCCTGTCAATCACACTCCCATCACTTCAACGATGAAAAATCTTTGTTTGGCCGTGAGTAAATCTACTAAGTTTTGTGCTAAAATACTTAGCGCATGCGCACTGCGTACCATGCGCATTTTTGCCTTAATCGCTCCGTTGCGAAAATCAGCAACGAGCGAACAACTCGGAATGACCTCCTGTGTTAAGATCGCTCAGCACACATCTCTCCCGTTAGTACTGGGCTTTAGTAGCCACTCTGCACTTTATGTAAATTGTGCATGCAGAACAAAGCTGGAAGCAATTGCAGCACCGAGGCTGGTGACAAATAGTACAGACAATAGCCTTCCTGCATTTAGGCGCGTGAGTCCTAAAAGGGGGTCATCTTGTGGGAAGGGGCATTGCATTGTTGCTAGTCTCCCGTCTCATCACTATGAATGCATGTCCTCACAGGAAGTCCTCTGTTTACATCACTCTGGGGCATAGGCGTTGGAATTAGGGGAGGTGGGGGGGGGCAAGGGGGCAGCATGCCCCCCACCCAAACATGATTGAGGCGCAGGCATGGGGAGGGGGGAGCGCTTACCCCCAAGATCACTGCAGAGACTGTGACTTCAAAACTCTGGCGTCGCAGCGTGCTGCCCCGTGTCCTGACTCCTGTCCAGTTGGCTCTTCACAGAGGCATTGCTGAGAGGAGGCAGGGATATCACAACAGGCTCAGCTTGGCCACGCCTTCTCCCAGTAATGCATCTGAGAGCCGGCTAGGACAGGAGGACACGGGGCAGCACGCTGCGGCGCTGGAGTTTTGAATCAGATTCTCTGCGGTGATCTGGGGGGTAAGTGCTCCCTGCGTGGGGTGGGGTGATGGTGGATAATTGTGTGAGGGGGAGCGCCAACATTTATTTATATATATGCCCCCCCCCACATCAACACGTTCTGGCGCCCCTGCTCTGGGGGCATGACCAGGCCTCCTGGAGATGCTGGGCTGCCCTATGAGACTCTAGCTGCAGAGTTGCCCCGGTGCCCCCACAAGTCTTAATCTGGCCCTGATTCTTTTTCTATGGAGACCAGCACTGACATTTTTTGGTTGTTTAAGTAACTATGTTAGAGAAAAGAAGACTCTAGTGTGGGCGCACTCTTGAGGATCGGTAAATACCGGGTGTCAATATGTTTGAACACTAATAAAACATAGCTTTTATTATATTACCACTAAAAGGTCATGTAGCTCACAGTGCCACATTACCCAAATGTGAAAAAAGGATAGATATAGATATTAGAGACAAGTGAGGAACAAAATATAAATTCTAGATTTTATTCAGTGCTAGAAACTTAAATGTTTTAAAAAAAGGAAAAAATATTTAATGTTCTGGTCACTAAATCCCTTACTTGAGAATAGGGGGTATACAGCCATATATCTGGGCTGTACCCTGCCACCCTGACCAGTACAAAAATTGTATTGATAGGGCCACACGTGGCAAACAAAAAGGGGGCGCACTGTACCCCACCTGGGTTAAGGCAGCACCGTATACTGGATAAGAGTATATTATTTCACTAGGAAGTAATGATTAGATTAATTAACTTAAATAGATTGTGCACACTGGCAGAAGACAGAAGAAAGGACAAGGGGAGCTTCTGCTGTTGGTGTTGAGAGTTCCTCCGGTCCCTGTAGATCCTACAACACCCGGTATTCCCAGGAAGTCTCCCTCCAGGTACTAATCAGGCCCAGGCCGCTTGGCTTCCGGGATCAAACGAGATCGGGCATATATGGGATGGTATGGTAGTAGGATCCCCAGACTGATAGAGGCACCAATGAGAGAGCACCGAAAAGATATGATAATGGTAGTCTTGTATATAACAGGAGATATAAACTAAAGATGGGTGAATCTGCTGTCTGTGTTAGGCAGGAATAAACCTGGATCTCAGATGAGAGTTCACCGAATAAGTGAAGTATGGAAAAAAAATTTGGAGAAAATTGAGACCAGTGTGCACAAGAAGGTATTGAGTGATAAAATGATGTTCAATAGATGAGAATGGAGTTTGGAATAGTCAGTCTCAGCAAGTAGCAATATGTTGCAATCTCTCCTTATAAATAAAAGGATACAATTTATTTGCTACAAAGATGAGTTTTTAAGCCATTCTCACCACACTATTGTTGCGGGTGGTATTGCTTTGTATCACACCCAGTTAGTTTCACTAATTGCCAAATTATACAATGCACATTTAGCTATAATCACAGGTGCTGAATTAAGTGCATTACAAACAATGGCTATAGATCAGAATATTCCATGTGTACCAACAAAAATACCTCCGCAGATATACGTACATTATCAACTATAATGTTGTATAATAATAATAATAATAATAATAATAATAATAGCATCCATCCTAGTAGTTGAACAATAATATAGTGCAAAAAATTCACTCTGTAGTGTGGGTATATACCTCTAGAAGCTGACCCCAACACACACTGTAATGTGCTGGCTGGCTACTGAAAACTAACTGCAACACTAAAACTGCCTAGCTTACAATCGGGTGAATCTATTACATTAAATAATGGCCGGCACTAGCCCCTGGATCCTGGGGCAGTGCCTGTACATTGTGTGTAAATGATACTGTTCTGCAGCGAGGGAAAGAATTGGAAGCCAGAGGAGTTAACGTGCAAAAATGCTCCGATTATCCTCCGGCTGTTACCTGGATCCCAGTCAGGGAACAGAGGCTGCTATTACGGTGCTCCTTAGTTTTGGTGGGCTGGTGGCTGGATTGGAAAACGTTTCGCCTGACAAGCGGGCTTGTTCACTTCCGAAATAGGGGGTTGACCTACACTGTGAGGCTGCACTAAGGGGTTTAAATTTCCTGTTCACAATACGGCAGCCAATCAGCTAAAAACGGAGTCATGTAAGATTATGACTCACTGCCTATCTGCAAGGACATCAGGCCGCTACCTCATATCTGGTCGGTCGGTTGCTAGGCAACCGTTTGTTATGCCGGCCGGAGCTCCTGTTTGGTGTCCCTGTGACAGGTACAAGTAAAATGAAGTGAGGTTTAAAAGGAGGAATGTCTCCCCACAGTGTCTCTAAATCTATTGGAGGCGCAGGTACGGAGGGCAGATTGATGAGGGCAGGGCCGTCTTAACAGCAGTGTAGGCCCCTGGGCACAGCAATGCACTGGGCCCCCTACCCATCCTCCAGCGGTAGGGGTGGGGGGTGCTATCAGTGCAGCTGTGATGTCCCGCGGGTGGTAGGGGGTGTTCTATCTTCAGCTCAGCATGTAGGACCTGGAACAGTAAATTCTGATAATTACTCCTTTACTGCACAGATGGGGCTAAACTGTAGAAGGGGGCATTGGGCTGAATGAAGGGGCCCTGTTACATGAATTCCAGAGTGGTAGCGGGTGTTTAATACGTAGGGGAGGGGTGGATAGTGGAGTGGGCTTAATATTTATCATTTTCCGTTGGGAGGGCAGCTTGCTTGACTGCAGATATCTCAAGTTTCTGATAATATATTTCTTAGCTTTGAATGAGATAAAAAAAACTAGAGTCCCACCTTTCAGAAGGTTCTGGGGACTTGGGGATCAGAGTTCAGGAGCCAGAGCAATTCACCAACGAAAATCTAAAACTGCATATTAGGCGTGCGGAGCTGGAGCAGGGACCAGCTGCTTGAAGGATGATATCTCGGGTTCTGGGCATAGTAGAGATAAGCTACTAGTGTCCACCAAAAGGGGAGAGTCACAGCTTTTAGCTTATACCCTCACAAATACTCTAAGTCAGACAAAACCCAAGATATCAGGCTGGGAAGTGCAATTAACAGGCTTGGTTGGGGACCCATGCTTTAATGTCAGATATCTCCGGTTCCCCAGGGCCGATTTTCAAAAATCTGGTACCCCTGGAAAGAGGGGACCCTCAGCTATCAGCCTAGGGCCCTTATACTCCGGGGGCCCTTGGGCAAGAGCCCATTGAGCCCATACGAAAAGACGGCCCTGGATGAGGGTTCAGAAACACCTAAATCCCGTCCACCCGCATCTGACTGACGTCATGTCCCATTTGCGGTCAGCTGGTTGTTAAGCAACCAGTTTGGTATCTCGGCCGGGGCTGCGGTATTTGTCCCTATTGTGGGCATAGATATCAATGTGTTTAAGGCA
Organism: Pseudophryne corroboree; assembly: GCF_028390025.1. Lineage (NCBI taxonomy): Eukaryota > Metazoa > Chordata > Amphibia > Anura > Myobatrachidae > Pseudophryne > Pseudophryne corroboree. The sequence continues at coordinate 394,435,757 of NC_086451.1, forward strand.
GCGGTGAAATATATGTACTGCTGAACTAGAATGCTCATAATAGAGTATGTCCATTGAGCTGAATTATTGGTCTCGGTCTTATATTCAGGTTACGATTTTTAGTTTATTGTGTTAATTATTTTCAAGGTTTATTCTAAAACTCATAACTATTGTCCTCACTTGTATAAGTGAGAGCGAGCTATATGGAAATGTGATCATATGAATATTCAGGAACATATTGCAGTGTCTTCACTTAGAAGCACTGCTTTTTGTGAGACCTGATTCAGTGACTGGAATTATGCCCCCTCACACTGCATCTTAAAAGAGACGCTTTGGCTGGTTGCTAGGCAACCAGTCAATGCTGGGGCTAATGAAAAATAGTTCAAAGTACTGATATTAGTTAACAGATGGACAGGAATAATAGCTAGATGAGAGAAAAATTGAAGGAAAATGAATGATAAATTGAGAAATCGAGAAATCAATTAAGAAGTTAATTATATATATATATATATATATATATATATATTAAGGTGAATGTTACAGTATGTGACTGCATAACGATATATCTATAAATATATTAAATGGGGTATCAGACATATATTGTCCGGAAGAGAAGCAACATCTGCTGCATGTTCAAATGTGCCATAGGTGAAATCTATTAGAGTGTCTCGAATGACAAGCTTGGTGAATATTTAAAAAAAAATGGCTATTACCGTCTATTGCATGCCATAATAAGTGAACACAAAGGGATAGGCCCAATGAAAGTGTATTACTGTGCCATGATTGACTCATAAAAATAAAATATTGATAAAGAGATAAATAAACTAAGAATAAAAAGATATAGGTAACCATTGACAAAAAGACAGCAGTGAAAGGCAATAATTCATACATTGCCAATTGGTTGATAATATCCCTGTCTATTAATATAGATATTACTGTACAGATATTACTGTATTCACCAAAAGACGTCATCAGAGAGCAATGGAAGCAATAGGAGGCAATACCTCATACGTAGCCTATTGGGTAAGGATATGCATAATGAAGATATATGTCCCTATATATTCACATAAGCTGAGTATATCACTATGCTGTTCTGGATTCACCAGAAAAGTATACGCCTGAAGTCAATGGAAGTGACTGGCTGAAAATGTGAAAATAAAATGTGAAAAATAAAATGTGAAAATAAAGCTGTCGCGTTATAGGGTCAAAAAAGTGTATAAGTGAAATATTGCATATATTCAAGTCATATGTGCTCGTCTATTAAGACGATACACTGGAGAGTGCCAAAAAAAGAGAACCGAAAACATGTACTCGTCAGTTGTGACGATATCTTGGTTACGTGGCAAAAAGTGGGTGACGGGAAAAGAAAACTGAGTGTGTGTGACTGTATGTTGCGAATTAGTGAATTATAAGGTGAAGTAAGACGTGAGAGTAACCAAGGGGCAGGACGGTGGTTAGACCATGGTGCAAACGTTTGTGAATATGAAGAAGGGGTGGCAAATAAAACGAAAGCATCTGAGCCCCCAGGTGAAAACACTGAAAAAGCTGAAAAACATTGTTCATGACAAGAGGCCTGCCATACCGACAATGGGCCTAGATTAACCTGAAACTATGAGTGAATAAAAGTACCATATATGTATCTTCATGCCAGGATAGGCATTTTGCAGACTATATTGCTTACTCAATTGCAATTCGGAACTACACTCCTGTGAGTGACAGCCGAAAAAGGTGTAATGAGGAAACATTATGACTGATGAAAATTGGTAAATAGTGTTCTCCTATACTATCTAGTGGTGTACAGGTGAACATTTAGGACAGCAGTCCTGCCTGATTTAGAGAGCCCAACTAATTGGCCTACGAGCCGGTATAAACTACAAGGGGTTTTCTTAGGGAAACAGAGAGGAAGATTTGTTTGGCTCTATAGGAAGGAAGACACCGAAGTTGATATGCTCATTGAGCCCTAGGGGTTTGAGCCCACCCAGTCGGAACGGCCACTCACTATCCTTCCTGAGGAGCTCTTTCATGACATCTCCTCCTCTGATCCCCAGATTGATCTGTTCTAATCCGAAGACTTTAAGATCCTGAGTGGAGCCTTTATGTTTGAAATTAAAATGTCGCGCTACGGAAGTCAGTTGTTTCATCCGCGCAATATCCAAAGTGGCATTGCGAACATTCCCCACATGTTCAAGAATTCTCTCTATGAACTTCCGTGAGGTAATCCCAACATATTTGAGATTACACTCACAAATGATGCAATAGACCAAGGCCTGTGTATTGCAATTGAAGTATTGTAGGATTTTTATCTCCTGTCCATATCTATCTATTTGTTTTTTTTGGATATGTGTACAAGCTTTACAGTGACCACACGGAAATGTTACTGTCACTGTCGGTCTTTTGTAGTTCCCAGTGTCCAGATGACTTCTGAGTAATAGATCTCTGATGTTTTTGAATCTTCGCCAGCTTATATGTAATTTGGTGTCAGTAATGGAGGAGAGATCCGGATCTAACTTAAAATTGGCATGTGTTTTTCTATAGCATTTTTCATAAGCTTCCACTCAGGGCAAAAAATCCCTATGAATCTCACTGGGGCATCTTTCTCAGGATGTACCTGCTTCTCACTAAAGATTAGGACATCCCTATTGGTTTTAGTTACAATAGCTTGAGCGCTATAGTGCAGCCAATAGCCTTCCCGCACGTTTTAGGCGCATGAGTCCTAAAAGGGGGTCACCTTGTGGGAAGGGGCATTGCATTGTGGCTAGTCTCCCGTCTCATCACTATGAACGCATGTCCTCACAGGAAGTCCTCTGTTTACATCACTCTGGGGCATAGGCGTTTTGCAATTGGGGGGGGGGGGCAAGGGGGCAGCATGCCCCCCACCCAAACATGACTGAGGTGCAGGCATGGGGAGGGGGAGCGCTTACCCCCAAGATCACCGCAGAGACTGTGACTTCAAAACTCTGGCGTCGCAGCGTGCTGCTCCGTGTCCTGACTCCTGTCCAGTTGGCTCTTCACAGAGGCATTGCTGAGAGGAGGCAGGGATGTCACAACAGGCTCAGCTTGGCCACGCCTCCTCCCAGTAATGCATCTGAGAGCCGGCTAGGACAGGAGGACACGGGGCAGCACGCTGCGGCGCTGGAGTTTTTAATCAGATTCTCTGCGGTGATCTGGGGGGTAAGTGCTCCCTGCGTGGGGTGGGGTGATGGTGGATAATTGTGTGAGGGGGAGCGCCAACATTTATTTATATATATGCCTCCCCCCACATCAACACGTTCTGGCGCCCCTGCTCTGGGGGCATGCCCAGGCCTCCTGGAGATGCTGGGCTGCCCTATGAGACTCTAGCGGCAGGGTTTCCCCGGTGCCCCCACAAGTATTAATCTGGCTTGATTCTTTTCCTATGGAGACCAGCACTGACATTTTTTGGTTGTTCTCATTTTGTTGTTTGTTTTAGATAAACACTTATTAATGTCATTTAGAATTAAACTCTTGATGAGCCAGCTAAGCAATACTCACTGACCTGTGCTAAGGGTTATTTTTTATTACCAAGCCGAACGATAAGAAATGGCCCGATTTAGGCTTTATGTTCCACTTAGTACAAAAAAAAATAATTGTCAGGAAAACATAAAAGTTATTGGCCAAAGAAAACTGCTTTATTACAAGAATAAAGCATTTTCTTTTTATTTTCAGCTGTTATTGCCATCCCCAGATCAATTCAACATACTATGTAAGATAATTTATTTTTTTCCCAGTAGATAAATTACTACTATTGTACAGTATACATTGTATTTTTTTTTTTTGCTGCTCCATTGACAGTCTTTTTTTATCTGTGAACTTTATTCATTTATTTTTATTTATAACCATGGTTATATGTAATTACATTTGAATATCTATAGTGTAAGATTATACCTTATTCATATCAACATCATGTAAGGCAAAGGATTGAGTTTTTTATAATAGGAATAATCCCCCAACCTACAAAACCATGACTTCCAGTAGACCAGAAACTGCTTTCACCTCTGCTGGCACCTACTTCTTGTTGTTTTCAAACAGTTTTTATTGGTCTACAGCAGAGGTTCCCAAACTGTGTGCCGTGGCTCCCTGGGGTGCCTCGGGACACTTGCAGGGGTGCCCTGGGTTGGTGGTCCAGGACCAATTCAAATTATTCATGGTCAATATAATAGGCAAAACCAGTGCTGGTGGCTGCCAGTCATAAAATATGTGGCCAAACAGAAGCAAATCTTGTTCCTCACCACACAACTGACCCTAAAGATGACATATAAATGCGATCTACTTGATGTAACATTTCTTTCTAAATTTCTCAATAATACATTTTTGGCCTAGGGGTGCCGTGAAAAAAATTATGATATTCTAGGGTGCCGTGATTCAAAGAAGTTTGGAAATCACTGGTCTACAGTGCAGATCAAGTTACAGGTTACAAAGTAACCACAATCTGATAAAGTAAACATTGCAAAAGTTCTGTTGAACTGTATCAAAATAGTGTCACTCTGTCAAAATATTTGTAAAACAAATAATTAACTTTGATTTAAGGATAAGGAATGGGGGGCAAGAGTGAGAAAAGTGGGATTAAAATACAAATCTGCAAAGAGCTAATTGCCAAAGGGTGAGTGTAGTCAGCCATGTAGGAAACAGTCTAAAATATGTAGTCAATATTATTACATGATCTATGGCTGCTACACTCTCTAAGTGTCTTTAAAGAGTTAGTGTGTTTGAAATGTGATCCATCTTAGAAATATACTACATGTGAAATAAATATTCAGATCAGTCAAAAAGTTTATATAAAATATTTTACCCTTTGTTTTCTCAAACTCCTTGATGAGGAAATGTGCCTCCTCCAGTATCCGTTCTTCCACACTCTGCTTCCCCATCCCAAAATTCCTCAGAGTTTGCAGAACGAAGCGCCTGCGTTTCATCCACATCTCACCGTTGGTAAAAGCCATATCTATGGTGTAAAAAATGTTGGTATATAATCAAAAATTCCAGAGATTATAATCAAACACATTCAAAAGAGCCAAAAGTGTTCATTAAAGGTATGTGATTGCATAAAAAAATGTGTGGCATAGCTACATTGTGATTACTTCACATGTATATATTTTATTTATTTATTAACAATTTTATATAGCGCAGCAAATTCCGTTGCACTTTACAACTGTTCACACTTAGAAGATCAAACTGGGTAAAAACAAACAGTCATAGAGGTAGGAGGACAGGAGGCGGTCAAGATCCCGCCGGACAGAATCCCGGCGGTCGGAATACCGATGCCGGAATCCCGACCGGCACAATCCCGACATATTCTCCCTCTGTGGGTGTCCACGACACCCATAGAGGGAGAATATAATAGTGTGCCGAGCGTAGTGAGGCACCTTGCCCGCAAGGGGCTGCGTTCCGCTCGCCACCCCTGTCGGGATTGTGTGGTCGGGATTCTGGCGTCGGTATTTCAACCACCGGGATCCCGTCCAGCGGGAGTTAGTACTGATCCCAGGAGGACATGTATGCTGAATTCCATAGAGTGAAAGCAGCAGACACACGCAGGTCAATTTACTAAGGTGGCAGTTTTTTTAGAACTGGTGATGTTGCTCATAGCAACCAATCAGATTCTACTTAACATTTATCTAGCTGCTTCTGGAAGATAATAGATAGAATCTGATTGGTTGCTATGGGCAACATCACCAGTTCTAAAAAGCTCCCACCTTAGTAAATTTACTCCACGGTATGCATGCAAACTTATAGCAAATGCTCTGACTAGTGAGAATGCTGATATGCAGGTGAATGAATGATGCAAGAAGTCCCATGCATTTTCCCAATCAGTTCCTGGTACCCTCAGAGTCATAGGCATTTATTTCTATAATGGATGCAATGTGTGCAGTGCACACGAGCCCCTGGGTCCATGAGGGGCCCACACTGCACACATTTTTAATACTTACCTTTCTGAAGTCCAGCATAGGGGGCTGCAGTCGCAGAGAAAATCACCACCAAAATTGCCGCCGCACATGTGCTGTAGTGATTGTGGTCTCTGGAACATAGCGGGCGCCATGTTTCCTGAGACCTGCGCTGGAGTCTACGGTGATGTACAGAGGAGGAGGCCCACCCAGAGGTGCACACAGGCCCCCTCCTCTGTTAAAACACCCCTGCTTAGAGTCAAGTGTTAAGCTTCAGTTAAAGTGTGAGGGCAGTGAGTGTTGAAAAAGGAGTGCACCAGAGTCTCTACTGAGCATTTCTTGAGAAACTGTGTGAGACTGTGAGAAATACAGAAGTCTCCTTCTTACTTCCTATGACATACCTGTTTAATAGGTGCTATAAAGCAACTCCGGGATCCCTACATTGCTACCAATATGCAGCATCCACTCACTGGCTAGTAAGCTGTATAAAACCCCACTCCCCTCAAGCTCCTCTTCATCAACCACTGCACATGTAACAGTGAGTTTTGCTGTACTTGCTATCCATCAATAAACTAACCAATACCACTGATTAGGTAACTGGGCTGTTCATAGCTTAAGTCATCTTCTGGTGTGTGCCGATATAATATTGCAATATCAATACCTGCACATACATCATTTCTAATAGTGTCAGCAAAGAAGCTAGTCAGTACACAGAAGCTGCATAGTTATGTCTGTAAGAAGCACGAATACAGGAGCTACACCCAAAATGGGATTTATCAAGCTAAAACATGTAGAGAATTATAAAACCTAGAAGTTTTCTATGGAAATGCAATTGACGTGTGAAAGTTTGTGGAAGGTCAATGTAGAATCAGATGCAGGTCCAAGCCCAGATGATGTAGAGATGGCCATGTGCACTACTGGTTTAAGTTTAGAGAAAGAAGTCTACCATATTACACATAGGATGACATCAGCTAAAGACATGTAAACGGCACAACAGGCAGCATATCAAGATAGAAGTCTTATGTGCAGAACAAACCTAAAATTAAATGAATGCAGCAGTATGAGTGATTAAATAGACAATAATATGTCTGTTTCTGTGCAACTAATGTTGTTGGAGTGCAAGTAGACGATGAAGAGATTATTACAACAATGTTACAAAACTCGATGCCTAAATTTAACTTCTTAGTTATGGCGTTGGAGTCAGACACAAAAAAAAATCACAGAAAAAGAGGAGAATATATAAAATATTATATGTATTATGTTTCAGGCACAAACTTTCAAAAGTAAATTAATATATGCTGATCATTCAATTAAGATGTGCAGCTCCCAAAAGATAATCAGGACAGTTACCTGGTAAAGAAATTCAGTAAAATGATATAATGATATACAACTGCGAGCACTCTCAGTTATATATCTTTATACCGTAATATCTTACAAAAATAAAAAAAAACCAGAGACAGTCAGAGCAAAGTTATTAAAGTTGCAAGAACATGTGCGCTGTGTGTCATGTGTGGAGACTACTGCATTGCATACAAAAATTAAAAAAATTCAAGTGTAAGTGCTACAATTGTCACAAGATAGGTCATTAAACATTTGAGTACATGCAAAAGAATGTGAATCTTATGCAAAACAAGAAATGCAGTGGTTAAGATGAATCAGCACTGAGTGTTGCAGATAGCCACAGAAAAGAATTCTGATACAGTATATCAACATGCAACAAGACATTACAGCAGCAATGAGGAGCTATTAAACATATTAACCAAATGTGGCCCTATCACAAGCAAAGCGATTGGCAAACAAATGCTTATACTGTAACTACAAAAACTTGATCAATTAAAGCTCGCTTAAAGATTGGAATAAGAACAAAAGTCACAGAAATCCAAGATGTACCAGAGATGGTAAAAAAAATCGTATCACTATAAGGGTCCTAGAACGGAGAGGCCACAGTTCATTGCGCTAAAGGAAAGTACACTGTGCAAAACAGAAGAGGGACTGTACAGTATCTACAGGATCAGCAATTGTATATCCTCAGAGTCGGACTGGAACACAGGAGTACCAGGGAAACTACTGGTGGGCCCCACTGCCTGAGTGCCCACTCCTTCCTCTAGGGATCAGGTTCCAGGCTGTACACTTGTATTATACATGGTAGATATGTTGCATTACTGTACTAGACTATTGTGTATTTCAAGCCTCTGTGGAGGCTGGCCACACACCCTTTGTAGGCTGGCCACACCTTTAAGTATGGGCCCCTATCACTGCATTCCCCCGGTGGGCCCTTTATGCCCCAGTCCGACACTGTATATCCTTGATGTACATATTGATGGTTTTAGTGGGTGATGATTCTCTTCCTAAGGAGGCTAGAGCTCACAAGGATCTTCTGTGCATTGACCCTTGTACACCCCTGGTTGAGACTTTTAGAACTCTTCAGTAGGTCTTCTAGTGTATAATAGCCGCTTTTCCTTTAAGGCGCAATGTGCCTACCGGTACTCGGATGCCACCAGGAATTTGCCACTGAAGGTAGTACAAGCTCAACCAGGAGTGACCTGAATCAGTGCCAGTAGGGGAGAACACAAAGTAAAACTAAGAATTAGACAAGAGATGGACAGAGCAAAGGGAAGGAAAACAATGGAGACTAGGAGGTAACTGAGGAGCGAGGAAAGAAATAACAAACAAGTCTGAGAGAATAAAGAAATAACAGAGACAGAAACTCTAACATAGAACATTTGGTCATCTCGGATATAACAGTTTTGAAAAGCTACAGATAGTCACAGGAATGTCTGTTACTAATGCAGCGAAACCCGTATGTGTGAGCTGTATTGTGGGGAAAGATTTGTCCGCCATATCCAAAATCAACAAACTGAGATACAAAACCACTTGAAATAGTACATTCATATGTGTGTGGTCTAATAGAAGTAAAGTCTGAGAGTGGATAAAGACATTTTGTGAAGTTTATAGATGACTTTACAAGGATAACACGTGTGTACTTCATCAGAGAAACATCTGAAGTGGCTAAAAAGATTGCAGATTACAAGAGACTAACTGCTCACAGACTCAAACCCCGAGATCTTTTAATGGTGGAGAAATACTCCTGAGCAAAACAGTATCAGTGAATAGGCAAACCACACACTAAAGAAGAGAGTAAAATGCATGCTAAAGGTTGCAAGCCTAGACAAGCAGACCAGAAGCCTTATCCACTGCAGACTATATCAAGTATTGTAATTGCCCTGAAGGACATAACATTTATTGAAGCATGGTCAAAGAGAAAACTAAGTGTAAAGTATCTAGGAGCTTTTGGAGGTGTTGCCTATGTCCATTTATCAAAGAGGGAAGAAGTATTCCGGGTTCAAAATCAGTGAAGTGTATCATGGCTGGCTATTGCCATGAAAGCAATGGCTACAGATTATGGATTCAAATATCAAAAGACAGTCAAGTCTAGAGATGTTATCTCCAAAGAAACAACTCAAGTTGAAGAAAAGTTGGAAACTGATATGTAAAGCAAGCATGTGTCACGGGATATACCAGCAGCTGAAGATATATCTGAGTCAGAGACTATTATCATGGACATTAACCATAGAGGAGATCTTAGCCACCTATGAGGTATGATGAAGAACTTGCAAACATCACTTTCAGTGAGCCCTGGAACATCCAGAAGCCAAAGTCAAAATCATATTGGTACGAATGGAAGTTCATGATAGGGAAAAGGACTTTACAATATGTAAAGGCCACGAGTATGAGAGGCACCAAGAAACAGTACAGTGACAGCAGTCACAAGTTTGTGAGTTGAGAGCCTGTTGCCATGGTCCATGCTGTCAGTGAGGGGACTCTTACTGATATATTTGCTGAGAAGACCAAACAAGAGCCACATGATATCTTGATGCCTTTTGATGTGTTAAATCCAATTTATTTTGAAGGTCGCTATGGGAAGGCTGAACTTACATGTTTGTGTAACATTGAAAAGCTTGTAGCAAGAAGGTGTAGAAAGAAGAGTGCACTACTGTGAAGACTTCAGTCTTCCTGTCTTCCAGGGAGAATTTATGCACTACCATAAGATGGCCACCAAGTTCACTACTGAGCATCTTGAGAAACTGTAAGATGGTGTAGAGTGACATGGTGAAAAACAAGACTCCTGATTAGCTCCTATGAGAGACCTGGTTAATACTTGCTACAAAGCAGTTCCAGAGTCCCTGCTCCATTACCTATTTGTGAAGGGATGTTCATAGTTTGAGTCATCAGCTGGTGTGTGCCTATATGACTAATATCAACACCTGCATGTCACGGCTGGGTTTGTTTGTGCACCCGGACTAGTACTGGACACTAGGTATGGTCTTGAGCGCTGTGGACAGAACTGGGCCGGCTTAAGAATTGGTCTGCTCATCCAGGTGGGGCAGCCAGGCAGTACGAACTATGATGCAAGGTGACCAGCTATGGGTACTGGAAGGCTCATAGTGGGAGCCACCAGTGCAATGAGTAGTTGGGTTGTCACCTATGGAGAATCACATGAGGACTGGGGAGTAGACGGAATGCAGGGTGGACCAGCAATACAGGAGATGCTCCAGTCACTGGCTGGGACAAGGGTGATAGCTGTGAAGAGACTGGAGTCTATAGGAATGATTGTAGACGAAGACTGAGGACATCAGCGATGACTGTAGAAGAAGGTGAGGGCATCAGCAATAATGGTAGATGAAGCTGAGGACATCAGCAGTGGCTGCAGACGAGACTGAGGATATCAGCAATACTAAAACAAAGCTGAGGACATCAGCAATACTTGAAGGAAGACGAAGCTGAGGACATCAGCAGTAACTGTAGAGGAAGCTGAGGGCATCAGCAATACTTGAAGATGAAGCTGAGGACATCAGCAGTAACTGTAGAGGAAGCTGAGGGCATCAGCAATACTTGAAGATGAAGCTGAGGACATCAGCAGTAACTGTAGAGGAAGCGTAGGGCATCAGCAATACTTGAAGATGGAGCCGAGTATGTCAGCAAAAACTATGGAGGAATCTGAGAGCATCAGCAATACTTGAAGACGAAGCTAAGGATATCAACAATGACTGTGGAGGAAGCTGAGAACATCAGCAATAACTGTTGAGGAAGTTGAGGCAGAGGCAGAACTCTGGGAGGCAGCGGAGTCATCTGCCGCCGGGCTCCTGCTCTGAAGGGGGGCACCTCTCCTCCCATTCTGTGACACCATTGAATTAAGTTAATTGATAGATGTCGCTGTTTTTTCAGTGGCCGACTTCCTCACTGGTCTTGCACTTTACAAATCACACCCTCTTTATTATACTGAATATACTCATTTTACAAGTATCACACCCAGGATTAGAAGCCACAACCTATTACACTGGAAGCAGACACCTTACTGATGAAGCTATTTGTTCCTGTATAGGAAATATGAGAATTTTAACTATATGAAGATACTTCTCTGACAATTACACATAACTTCATATATTTAGAATTCTCATGCTTCTTCTACAGGAGCAAATAGCTCCATCAGTAAGGTGTCTGCTGTCAGTGTAACAGGTCATGGGTTCTAATCCTGGGTATGACTGCTAAGAAATGTGTGATTTAAAATAAAATACAATTAAATAATAATTTTATTTATATAGCGCTCTTTCTCCATAAGGACTCAAGGCGCTTAACAGATACATAGCATAATACAGTACAGAAAATAATGAAGTACAGAACAGATTTTCATAAAATACAAAAGCATGGAGATACTAAAGGGACATTACATTATGGAAATGCTTGAGTAAACAGGAAAGTCTTGAGTCTACTTTTGAAGGATTCTATAGTTGGGGCCTCTCACACTGTGCGGGGAAGTGAGTTCCATAGAGTTGGAGCCGCATGACTAAAAGCTCGACCCCCAGATGAATTACGGGAGATTCTAGGTACTGCTAAAATAAAAGTCCTTCATCTACAGATTGCAGTAATCGAGTGGGGCAGTATGGGGTCAGTAGCTGCTTCAGGTACCATGGGCAATGGTCATGTAATGCTTTGAAACTCAGTAAGCCAATAAATGTATAAATACAGTATATAAATTGTTTTCAGAACACTCCATACAAACACACACACACACACACACACACACACACACACACACACACACACACACACACACACACATATATATATATATATATATATATATATACACACGCACACATACATACATACATACATACATACATACATACATACATATATTTATCTTAATATAGGAAATAGGGGGCACCAATATTTATCTTGCCTCCGGGCGACTGTGATGAACTTACGCCACTGAGTTGAGGACATCAGAAATACTTGAAGACGAAGCTGAGGATATCAGCAATGACTGTGGGGGAAGCTGAGGACATCAACAATACTGGAAGACGAATCTGAGGATATCAGCTATGACTGTGGAGGAAGCTGAGGACATAAGCAATACTTGCAGACAAAGCTGAGGACGTCAGGAATACTAGGAGACGAAGCTGAGGATAGCAGCAATACTGGAAGACAAAGCTGAGGATATCAGCAAAGACTGAGGAGGAAGCAGAGGACGTCAGCAATAATTGAAGACAAAGCTGAGGGCATCAGCAATATTTGGAGTCGAAGCTGAGGATGTCAGCAATACTTGAAGATGAAGCTGAGGATAACAACAATGATGGTGGAGGAAGCTGAGGACGTCAGCAATACTCAAAGACGAAGCTGAGGATATCAGCAATGACTGTAGGAAGCTGAAGACGTCAGCAATACTTGAAGACGAAGCTGAGGGCATCAGCAATACTTGGAGATGAAGCTGAGGATGTCAGCAATACTTGAAGATGAAGCTGAGGATAACGGCAATGACTGTGGAGGAAGCTGAGGACATTAGCAATACTTGAAGACGAAGTTGAGGATATCAGCAATGATTGTGTAGGAAGCTGAGGACATCAGAAATACTTGAAGACAAAGTTGAAGATATCAGCAATGATTGTGTAGGAAACTGAGGACATCAGCAATACTTGAAGATGAAGCTGAGGATATCAGCAATGACTGTGGAGGAAGCTGAGGACATCAGCAATACTCGAAGATGAAGCTGAAGATATCAGCAATGACTGTGGAGGAAGCTGAGGATGTCAGCAATACTGGAAGACTAAGCTGAGGATATCAGAAATGGCTGTGGAGGAAGCTGAGGACGTCAGAAATACTTGAAGACGAAGCTGAGGACATCAGCAATACTTGGAGACAAAGCTGAGGATGTCAGGCTGGGGATATCAGCAATGACTGGAGGAAGCTGAGGACGTCAGCAATACTGGAAGACGAAGCGGAGGGCATCTGCAATACTTGGAGACAAAGCTGAGGATGTCAGCAATGACTGTGGAGGAAGCTGAGGATGTCAGCAATACTTGGAGATGAAGCTGAGGATATCAGCAATGACTGTGGAGGAAGTTGAGGATCTCCGCAGTACTTGAAGACGAAGCTGAGGATATCAGCAATGACTGTGGAGGAAGATGAGGACATCAGAAATACTTGAAGACAAAGTTGATTATATCAGAAATGATTGTGTAGGAAACTGAGGACATCAGCAATACTTGAAGATGAAGCTGAGGATATCAGTAATGACTGTGGAGGAAGCTGAGGACATCAGCAATATTGGAAGACAAAGCTGAGGATATCAGCAATGACTATGGAGGAAGCTGAGGACGTCAGCAATACTTGAAAGCGAAGCTGAAAGCATCAGCAATATTTGGAGACGAATCTGAGGATGTCAGCAATACTTGAAGATGAAGCTGAGGATATCAGCAATGACTGTGGAGGAAGCTGAAGACGTCAGCAATACTTGAAGATGAAGCTGAGGATATCAGCAATGAATGTGGAGGAAGCTGAAAACATCAGCAATACTTGAAGACGAAGCTGAGGATATCAGCAATGATTGTGGAGGAAGCTGAGGACATCAGCAATACTTGAAGATGAAGCTGAGGATATCAGCAATGACTGGAGGAAGCTGAGGATGTCAGCAATACTTGAAGGCGAAGCTGAGGGCATCAGCTATACTTGCAGATGAAGTAGAGGATGTCAGCAATACTTGAAGACGAAGCTGAGGATATCAGCAATGACTGTGGAGGAAGCTGATGACATCATCAATACTTGAAGACGAAGTTGCGGATATCAGAAATGACTGTGGAGGAAGCTGAGGACATCAGCAATACTTGAAGATGAAGCTGAGGATATCAGCAATGACTGTGGAGGAAGCTGAGGACATCAGCAATACTGGAAGACAAAGCTGTGGAATTCAGCAATGACTATGGAGGAAGCTGAGGACATCAGCAATACTTGAAGACGAAGTTGCGGATATCAGCAATGACTGTGGAGGAAGCTGAGGACGTCAGAAGTACTTGAAGACGAAGCTGAGGACATCAGCAATACTTGGAGACAAAGCTGAGGATGTCAGCAATACCTGAATACGAAGCTGAGGATATCAGTAATGACTGTGGAGGAAGCTGAGGACATCAGCAAATACTGGAAGACAAAGCTGATGATATCAGCAATGACTATGGAGGAAGCTGAGGACGTCAGCAATACTTGAAGACGAAGCTGAGAGCATCAGCAATATTTGGAGACGAAGCTGAGGATGTCAGCAATACTTGAAGATGAAGCTGAGGATATCAGCAATGAATGTGGAGGAAGCTGAAGACGTCAGCAATACTTGAAGATGAAGCTGAGGATATCAGCAATGAATGTGGAGGAAGCTGAAGACGTCAGCAATACTTGAAGATGAAGCTGAGGATATCAGCAATGAATGTGGAGGAAGCTGAGAACATCAGCAATACTTGAAGACGAAGCAGAGGATATCAGCAATGATTGTGGAGGAAGCTGAGGACATCAGCAATACTTGAAGATGAAGCTGAGGATATCAGCAATGACTGGAGTAAGCTGAGGATGTCAGCAATACTTGAAGGCGAAGCTGAGGGCATCAGCAATACTTGCAGACGAAGCCGAGGATGTCAGCAATACTTGAAGACGAAGTTGAGGATATCAGCAATGACTGTGGAGGAAGCTGATGACATCAGCAATACTTGAAGACGAAGTTGCGGATATCAGCAATGACTTTGGAGGAAGCTGAGGACATCAGCAATACTTGAAGATGAAGCTGAGGATATCAGCAATGACTGTGGAGGAAGCTGAGGACATCAGCAATACTGGAAGACAAAGCTGAGGATATCAGCAATGGCTGTGGAGGAAGCTGAGGACATCAGAAATACTTGAAGACGAAGCTGAGGACATCAGCAATATTTGGAGACGAAGCTGAGGATGTCAGCAATACCTGAATACGAAGCTGAGGATATCAGTAATGACTGTGGAGGAAGCTGAGGACATCAGCAAATACTGGCAGACAAAGCTGAGGATATCAGCAATGACTATGGAGGAAGCTGAGGACGTCAGCAATACTTGAAGACGAAGCTGAGAGCATCAGCAATATTTGGAGACAAAGCTGAGGATGTCAGCAATACTTGAAGATGAAGCTGAGGATATCAGCAATGAATGTGGAGGAAGCTGAAGACGTCAGCAATACTTGAAGATGAAGCTGAGGATATCAGCAATGAATGTGGAGGAAGCTGAGAACATCAGCAATACTTGAAGACGAAGCTGAGGATATCAGCAATGATTGTGGAGGAAGCTGAGGACATCAGCAATACTTGAAGATGAAGCTGAGGATATCAGCAATGACTGGAGGACGTTGAGGATGTCAGCAATACTTGAAGGCGAAGCTGAGGGCATCAGCAATACTTGCAGACGAAGCCGAGGATGTCAGCAATACTTGAAGACGAAGTTGAGGATATCAGCAATGACTGTGGAGGAAGCTGAGGACATCAGCAATACTTGAAGATGAAGCTGAGGATATCAGCAATGACTGTGGAGGAAGCTGAGGACATCAGCAATACTGGAAAACAAAGCTGAGGATATCAGCAATGACTATGGAGGAAGCTGAGGACATCAGCAATACTTGAAGACGAAGTTGCGGATATCAGCAATGACTGTGGAGGAAGCTGAGGGTATCAGCAATACTGGAAGACAAAGCTGAGGATATCAGAAATGGCTGTGGAGGAAGCTGAGGACGTCAGCAGTACTTAAAGACGAAGCTGAGGACATCAGCAATACTTGGAGACATAGAAACATAGAATTTGTCGGCAGATAAGAACCACTTGGCCCATCTAGTCCGCCCCCTTTTTTTTTTTTTTTTTTTTATATTATTTTTATCTCTAACCTTATTTGATCCTTATTTCTTTGTAAGGATATCCTTATGTCTATCCCATGCATGTTTAAATTGCTCTACTGTCTTAGCCTCTACCACCTCTGATGGGAGGCTATTCCACTTGTCCACTACCCTTTCTTTGAAATAATTTTTCCGCAAATTTCCCCTGAACCTCCCCCCCTCTAGTCTCAGTGCATGTCCTCGTATCCTATTGCTTCTCTTCATTTGGAGAATGTTTCCCTCCTGGACTTTGTTAAAACCCTTGATATATTTGAAAGTTTCTATCATGTCCCCCCTTTCCCTTCTCTGCTCCAAAAACTATACATATTGAGATTTCTTAGTCTTTCTGGGTATGTTTTGTGATGTAGGCCATGCACCATTTTAGTTGCCCTCCTTTGTACAGTTTTTAATGTATTAATATCCTTTTGAAGATATGGCCTCCAGAACTGAATACAGTATTCTAGATGAGGCCGTACCAATGACCTATATAGTGGCATTATTACTTCTTTCTTTCTGCTGCTGATTCCTCTCCCAATGCAGCCAAGCATCTGACTAGCCTTCCTCATTGCCTTGTTACAGACAAAGCTGAGGATGTCAGCAATACCTGAATACAAAGCTGAGGATATCAGTAATGACTGTGGAGGAAGCTGAGGACATCAGCAATACTGGAAGACAAAGCTGAGGATATCAGCAATGACTATGGAGGAAGCTGAGGACGTCAGCAATACTTGAACACGAAGCTGAGAGCATCAGCAATATTTGGAGACGAAGCTGAGGATGTCAGCAATACTTGAAGATGAAGCTGAGGATATCAGCAATGAATGTGGAGAAAGCTGAAGACGTCAGCAATACTTGAAGATGAAGCTGAGGATATCAGCAATGAATGTAGAGGATGCTGAGAACATCAGCAATACTTGAAGACGAAGCTGAGGATATCAGCAATGATTGTGGAGGAAGCTGAGGACATCAGAAATACTTGAAGATGAATCTGAGGATATCAGCAATACTTGCAGACGAAGCCGAGGATGTCAGCAATACTTGAAGACGAAGTTGAGGATATCAGCAATGACTGTGGAGGAAGCTGATGACATCAGCAATACTTGAAGACGAAGTTGCGGATATCAGCAATGACTGTGGAGGAAGCTGAGGACATCAGCAATACTTGAAGATGAAGCTGAGGATATCAGCAATGACTGTGGAGGAAGCTGAGGACATCAGCAATACTGGAAGACAAAGCTGAGGATATCAGCAATGACTATGGAGGAAGCTGAGGACATCAGCAATACTTGAAGACGAAGTTGCAGATATCAGCAATGACTGTGGAGGAAGCTGAGGACATCAGCAATACTTGAAGGCGAAGCTGATAGCATCAGCAATATTTGAAGACGAATCTGAGGATATCAGCAATGCAGGTTTCTAGACGCTGGGTCGCTATGGTAGCGCATTGGGGATTCCGTATACTTGTGCAGTGCGGAGTCAGCACTGCTGGTTTCCCAGTAGCTGTAGTACAGTGGTTCTGCACAATGGATACTGCAAGGTGATAGGCTGCAGTGGCAGGTTTTCCGGATACTATTGTGCGCTACCTAGTGCAGCAGTTTAACTGGAAGCTGGTTGAAACCAGCAAAGCCTTTAATGCCGCAAGGAATATAGGACAGTTCCTCTGGATCACTGGAGGACTTCCAGTGAGTTTGTAGATACCGGGATGTAGTGTTAGCGATGGTCCTTTAAATCATCCAGGGAGTCAGGGAGTGCAGTAGATTGTAACTTGCACAGAGTCTATTACCGATAGGAGATTCTGGAGCTCACTCCAGGCTGAGAGACACCAAAGCACTAACAGCTTGTTAGTGCAGATGTGACACTCTGAAGTGGACCCCCTTAATTTGTATTACAAAGGGTGTAAATTGCTGGCAACTGTCGGACTGGCTAAGACATGAGTAAGGTTCACTAATTTACCCCTTGCTGCGCTTCAATTACTACCCGTCCTGTTAATGCTGAAGGGGTTTACATTCCCTTCTGCTGTTGCCTGGGAGACGTCAGCAGGACAAGTGAGCGGACAAGCTCTAGGAACCTGGGGCGATCCTGTTATGTGAGAGGAGAGCGGGAAGCTGGATTGGATGAAGTGAGGTGGGAGAACGAGGGGGCGGAGTTAGCACTCAGTGTGCTGAGGAGAGTGTGCGGAGGAGAGCCAGTTGAGGAGGATCCACGCGGCGGTGAGCCGGTCTGACAGGAGCTGGGCCCCTTCTGAGGAGACGCACCAACTAGAGTGACAGAAGTCGGAGCTACCGCACTGCCGTCCACCGCCTCACGCTGGACCGAGAGGGTGTGAGGACGAGAGAGAGCCGTGATACCAGGGAACTGGAAGGAGATCGCTGCTGACAGGGAGATCGGGTGCAGGACAGAACAGCAGTGCTGCGCTGCTCCAGAGTTAGGAAACAATGAGCTGCGGCCAGAGAGTTAATGGTCTACAGGTACCACATTCCTTCACCTCTCATTCCACCACAGACTTGCCTCAGTTTACCTTAGCTGCCTGCAATTCACTCCTATGACCCTGTCACCCCTGGTTACAGACTGCATAGCTCCATGTGAGTGAGTGAGGTGAGATTTTAAAGTGATAGGGAACTTTCCATAGAGACAGTTACAGAGTGATCAGCACCACTGAACGGCCACTTACATGTCTATATACATCGCCTTTTCCATAGAGTGCGCATTCACTTAAGGGGCGCTGAGCCCACCAGTTCAAGAGAGAGAGACCTTTCAAACCCTGCTCTTTAGACACAGCTAATAAGCCATAGGGGAGGAAAGACAATTACAGATTCTCAAACCTCTAACTAAACCTGCATTGCCAGCTTTGCTTCATTGCCACACTCTTTCTGTTCTGCCTAAAACTGCTTCTGCTAATGTTATCAGCTTATGCATGCTTTCTTCATGGACTGAGAACTGTTAGGACTCCGCATGTCAACTTTCACTGAACTGCTGGCCCTATGTTGCACATTTGATGTCTGACCGTCAACCTTTCTAAAGTGTGTTAAATTCTGCTATTGACTGCGCTGTATTGGCTCCCCTGTTACCGTAGAGACTTCACTTGGTAGGGTGTTCTCACTTTGAAGAGACTTATTCTCTATTTAAGGTTCGTGATAAACTGAGTGTAGGTTGATGTAAAGTAGATTATAGTAACAACTAGGGTTATATTGTCACTGTATGATCCTATTATGACATTACATGAAACCAGTATAGTAATGCTTATAAATATGGTATACTGATTTGTTTAATGGTACACTGTGACATCATCTTACTGTTTGCTACCATACCATATCTCTTTATGTGCATTGTTTTCTTTACATGTGAAATGTTATTTCCCCTTTTTATCAATTAATCCCCCAGTGGTGACCAGTTGTTCCTGAATAATAAACCTTTATGTCACCGTCCTAACGTGTGGTGGCTAGTGTATTAGGTCCTCTGGGGTTGGGGTTCTTTGTACCTCTGCCTAGGGTTCAAGAAGTAAGATCTGGTCCAAGAGGAGATTCCGGGTGAAGAATCCAGGTACGTCTGCCGACATCTACACCTGCAACCACATTCCAACCTATACTTATCTATTACACAGGGAGCTGGAACTTAGGTCCGGTGCTGAATGGATGAGCGGCTCAGATGATGCGGAAGAGACTCTGGGTTTGCTCCTGGGAGATCAGCTGACTGGAGACTGTCATGGCACTGTCCATGAAGGAGAGCACCGGGAACTCTGGCGTGCTGCGGCCTGGACCGGCCGCCTGTAGGAAGACGCTGAAACACAGTCATGGACGCCTCGGCGAGCGGGAGGACACAACAGGGATACGTCTAGAATGAAGGATTGTGCCCAAGCTTGCGGCAGAGGTGAGCTAAAGCGCGACTTGGGAGCGCGGCTAACCTCCGTTTTGTGACACTGCATACAGATCTGTTCCAACATTAAGACTTTGTAGTAAAGTGGAGCAGTAACAGATTTCTGCTTTAGATGATATTGTACTTAGGAAATCCTCTGACACTGTGTATGCCAGTTTTTAAAATTGTATCTGTGCTGCATATCCACTTGTACAGCAAAGATGTGGTGATCTTACGTGATATACAGCCCTTAGAGAGTTGCCCATTCTGAACTTTCTCTCCCAACTGCAATTACTACTAAACAAAAACCTTAAGATGCAGCTAATTTCTTCAATAAATTAAGGTGACCTTCAATGTCAACAGATGCACCCTAATTCACCAAAGGGTGTTTGTGTCATATGGCACAAGATGCTTGGCATGACATAGACACTCCACTATGAGTAGTGAGTTCTCTACTTTCCTGCGTTTTCCTGAATTTTTCATCTTACCCATATAGTAGGTGTATACAAAGTTGTTGTACTGTATTAGGCAAACTAGATTAGTATTCAGTTTGCACACAAATTGGTATGAAGTTGTACAGTAGATTAAGCATTACTATATGTGGCGTAAGGAATGGCACAGGTCACTCATATCAGAACTCTGTCTTTGTCTATTTAAGTAGATTAGACAGTCAGTGGCTCACAGAAGCTACATGGAATGCCAGTGTCTATATTTAGAGGTCTATTTATCACCATCCGCATCTGATGATGCAGATGACAGGTGAGAAACTCGACCAAACTTGCACTGTGATAATTGAGTATATTGCATGGATGTATCAATTATCGCATGCAGGCAAGCTCTGTCCCTGCGATGCCTCTTCGCAGCATCATCGGGGTATTTTTCATAAAAATTACCCTGATGTCCTGCTGCGCATGCACCACTGCCCATCGCAACTGCCGCCGGGTCCACCCCCCCTTCCCTCGTTACAACAACCCCTGCGCCAGATAAACCACCAGTGGATTCATACTTACCAGTCCGAGGAGCTGGTGTCTGCTGCTACGGTGAGCGCTGCTGGGCGCCGGATCCTTCTTCAGCATTGTGAAAACTGCTCCAAATGCCCTTTAATACATTCAGGTGATACTAAAATAATGTGAAAAGGGTGTGAAAACATCCTTTTTCATATTTTTTTAGTAAAAACACTGGATAATGGGCAAAACCTGTTCGTGATTTAACCAATTTGTGTATTCAACAGATTTTGTCCATTTTCAGTGTTTGGTAGCAAATGGTCGATTGTCAGTTGCTCTCATCCATTACCAGGTTTTCATTCCAACCACAGATTACCTGCCAGATAATTGTGTAGTGTATGCCCAGTTTAAGCCTGATTGAAATAGATGATCCAACAGAACAGTTGGTAATTTAGGTTCATAATAACTTTACCATGTTCCCCTATGAAGTTCAAGAAAACAGGATAGTCCCCTCTCTCGCCAAATACATCATTTTGGTCAATCAAAGCCTCCTTTACGGCGCTGTATCCAGATATAACCAGTCCTGGTTTAGGTCCCAAATACAGGGTGTATACCGGTCCATATTTATCTTTTAGCTGTAAAGAAGTGAATTAAAACAATTAATATTTTTCATAGGTAAAACAACAATTGTCTTATACTTTACACCACAAATCCTAACATGTCTGGCATCATAGAATTCTAAAGTATTACATAATATTTTGCTCAGAACAGTTATGAACTCAACATACTTGGTCCTCATTTACTGATAGCAGCTACAAACAGTCATATTTAGTTGAAATCGTATACACTAAAGTCATTTGCACTAGCACAGAGGGCCAAATGTAATTATTTATTTATTTATTTGTTTATTAACAGTTTCTTATATAGCACAGCAAATTCCATTGCGCTTTACAATTGGACACAATGATACAACAAAACTGGGTAATAAACAGTCAGAGGTAGGAAGGCCCTGCTCGCAAGCTTACAATCTATAGGGAAATAGGCATTGATACACAAGGAAAGGCACTATCTATTGCATATTTGTCCACCGGATTGCAAAGGTTCTAGGTGAGTTGCATGATATCACATCACAGCAATGATGAAACATGGTCAGAAAGAAGGGAAAGGGAAGAAAGAAAAAATATGTGGAGGATATGTGCAGACTGTACAGTGGGGATATAATAGGATAGGAAAGCTTATAAAGGTTGAGTGAGCGGTTCTGGAATGTGATAAGCTAGCCTGAAGAGGTGAGTTTTCAGTGAACGTTTAAAGGTTTGGAGACAAGGGGAGAGTCTTATTATGTGTGGTAGGGCATTCCACAGAGTGGGTGCAGCCCGAAGGAAGTCCTGCAATTGTGCATGGGAGCAAGTAATGAGTGTGGATAAGAGACGTAGATCTTGTGAAGATCGGAGAGGTCGGGTTGGGAGATATTTTGCGATGAGCGAAGAGATGTACATTGGTGTAGTATGGATAATGGCCTTATAGTGAGTAAAAGTATTTTATATTGAATACGGTAGAATACAGGTAACCAATGGAGGGACTGACATAGTGGGTCTGCAGGCGATGAACATCTAGCGAGGAAGATTAGCCTCGCAGCTGCATTAAGAATGGATTGTAATGGTGATAGTCTCTTCTTAGTAAGACCAGTAAGAAGACTATTGCAATAATCAATGCGGGAGATAATGAGAGCATGGATTAGAGTTTTTGCAGTGTTTTGTGTAAGGTATGGTCGTATTTTGGATATATTTTTTACATGCATGTAACATGATCTTGAGACAGATTGAATGTGGGGAGCAAAGGACAGTTCCGAGTCAAGTATGACACCTAGGCAGCAAGCTTGTGGGGTAGGATTGATTGTTGAGTTCTCAACAGTGATAGAGCTATCAGGTTGGTAGCTACTATTGGCCGGTGGAAATATAAGTAGCTCTGTTTTGAAAATATTAAGTTTGAGGTGGCGAGATGACATCCTTTGATGAAACAGCAGAAAGGCATTCAGTGACCCTGACCAATACATATGGTGACAAATCTGGGGAGGATAGGTAGATTTGAGTATCATCTGCTTACAGATGATACTGAAATCCAAAAGAGCTGATTAGTTTACCAAGAGATGAGGTATAGATTGAGAAAAGCAGAGGATCTAAGACCAAGCTTTGTGGTACTCCAACTGAAAGAGGTAGTGAAGAGGAGGTGAATTCAGAGAAGTGAACACTGAAGGAGCGATTAGATAGGTAGGATAGGAACCAAGAGAGGACTGTGTCTTTAAGACCTAGGGATTGTAGTGTTTGTATGAGAAGAAAATAGTCAACAGTGTCAAAAGCAGCAGTGAGATCTAGAAAAATAAGAAGTGAGTAATGGCCGTTGGATTTTGCAGTGACTAGATCATTCACTACTTTAGTCAGTGCTGTCTCTGTGGAGTGCTGGGAATGAAAGCCTGACTGAAGTGGGTCAAATAAATTGTGTGTTTTAAGAGACTGTGTGAGGCGAGTGTAGGCAAGTCTCTCAAGTAGCTTGGAGAGGCATGGCAGATGAGAGATGGGACGGTAGTTTGAGAGAGTGTGAGGGTCAGAATTTTAATTTTTTTCAGAATGGGAGTAATCAGTGCATGCTTGAACAGTGAAGGAAAGATAGCAGTAGAGAGAGAGATAGATTACAGATGTTAGTTAAGGTTGGGTTGAGCACAGGAGACAGATTTACTTACGTGTGAAGGTATAGGTTCAAAAGGAGAGGTAGTACAGTAGCAGGCTGAGAAGAGTGTTGACACTTCATCTACACTTGTGGGATCAAATGAGGAGAGAGTTCCAAAGGGTTCAGGTAGAGAATTAAGCAGGTCACTGGCTGAGGAACAGCATACCATTTCATCTCGGATCTCATCAATCTTGTCCTTGAAGTAGGAAGCAAGATCTTGCGCCTTCATAGTGGCTGGTGGGTTGGGTGAGGGAGGGTTCAGAAGTTTTTTAAATGTATTAAAAAGTTCTTTGGGGTTAGAGGCTTGAGCAGAGATGAGAGTTTGGAAATATGTTTGTTTGGCAGAGTGCAGGGCATTACGATAAGAGTGGTAGACAGTCTTATATGTGAGAAAGTGGTTAGAAATACGATATTTACGTCACTGACGTTCAGCTTTGTGTGAGAGTTTTTGTAGGTGTCTTGTTAATTTAGAGTGCCACGGTTGACATCTTGACCTACGTGGAGTGTGATGGGTAGCTGGAGCCATTTGGTTAAGGGCTATTTCTAGAGTCTGGTTCAGGTGTGATACAGCAGTCTCAGGAGAAGTGAATTCAGAAATAGATGAGAGCAGTTGTTGCAGAGGTGGACAGTTCTTGAAAATTAATTGTGTTAATATTTCTGAGGGTTTGAGGAGGATTAGAGGACTTCAATGACTCAGTTTGAAGTAATGGTGGAGAGCATGCAGGTGATAAGGTTGTAATCTGAGAGAGGGAAAGGGGTGTTAGTGACGTCAGAAACTGAGCATAGTCTGGTGAATACTAGATCAAGGCAGTGACCCTTCTGATGAGTAGAGGAGTAATTGAGTGAGAGTTTCAAAAAGTGGGAGATTTGGTAAGGTTTTTCAGTTTTTCTAAAGTGGCAATCATTTACACTGCAAAACCAGGTTGATCTTGCTGTTTAAATGATTGCCACTTTAAAAAAACTGCAAACCTTACCAAATCTCTCACTTTTTGAAACTCTCACTCTATTATATTTGGCTCATGATGTGAAAAATAGAAATGTTGAGTTTTAATCCAGACCTATTTTTAAGGATAGACTTGGCTCTGTCCGAGAGGGATTAGTGAGAAGTATAATTTTAGTTGACCTTAGTTATTGATTACTAATGCTGAATTCTCTCTTTAAACAAAATATTAACCACTGCGATAGGCAAATATTTGAATTTTTTTTTACTTTAATCTAAGAAATATATTTAACTTTTAGAAGCAAATGCAGGGCCGGAGTAAGGCTGGTGGGGGCATAGGGCAATGTAGGTTGTGGAGCCCCCAAACCAGCCATCTGCCAGCAGCCAGCCCCCCCAATCCCCGTGTCTCCACCAGTCCCTGCCCCACTCCTTACCCTATTACTCTGGCCTGTCAGCAGGCATTAACTCCGCTGCTGGGGACCATGCTGGCGCTGCTGGCGGCAGGGATGGAGGAGACTCCAGGGTGGAGCTGATGGGCTTACTGCTCGGGGTAAAGGTACGCGGCAGCTATGAGGCAGGAGACCCCGCTGGCGTCAGCGCACCATTGGCTCTGCTCCCACTTTCACTGTACCCCTACGGAGATCCATGCCAACATCAGCAACACTGTGGAATCACCGGGAAAATGACGCGGTGTTCTGCGCATGCGCAGTAGAGAAATCACTGGGAGAATAGCCACCACGCCATTTTCCCAGTCATCTGCGCATGTACAGTAGAGTCTTTAATATTGCAAAGATGGTGAGACAGAACTTGTCAGCGCTTCTTTGAATGATCAGGTAGAAATCCACAATGATTCTCATGGATTCAACTTGCAGTTGACATAGCTCAATAACAAAGAAAATACAGTATATGATATATATTGAAGTACAATTTTATTACCATATATTGCACATATAAATTAAAAACAAGTACAAGTCAGACTGATTGCATTATCCACAAGTTGCCCAAATGGCAACAATTACCGGATACGGTGTGAACTGTGATGTCTAACAGTTCAAACAGCGCCTGTTAAAGTGAAAGTCCCGGATACTTAACTGCAGCAAGCTCATATCGCCGCCAGCTAATGTTGTCTCAATTCGACCACCAGTTTTTCTGATCAGGCCCAACGCGCTTCTACCCCTCCTCGGGTCTTTTTCAAGGTCCACAAATGCTATGTGATTCAAATTCTACCCATTATGGTTAAATACCTTCTCGTTTTCCCATCCTGCAACGCAGTGCGCAACTGATCCCTATACAAAGCTCAACTAGATGTTTGTGACCATTTGCTGTGCACCACCATTGCTATGGCCACGAGCCGGTATCTCTACACCACCCTCGGCTGCATAATTTCCGATCACTCCTACAGTCTGGGCAACGGCAGCTGATACTTCCGGGACGCTCGGTCCGCTACATCATATCCGATCATCGTCATGGAAACAAACAACTTCCTTTCAGTAACCAGGCGACGGTGAACAAGGTATTCTATGAATCCTTTTACTGCCACAGTCCGATTCTTTTAATAGCGGGGAACAATCTACGCAATCCATATTTACAATTTAGGTACCTCAAACGAAACAACAATTCAAACATTAAAAACAGCACCTCCTATAAAAATCATATATTCCAAACTAATTAATCACATAGAGGAATGTATAGAACAACATATAAAGACCCCATATAAAACACCCATAAAACACACTCCCACACCCAGTGTTTACTTCATCAAAGGGCTTTATGTATGGAAAAGTGCACCTGACATGAGAAAGTGACACAGCGCTTAGGCTATAAGAACTATTTTATTTCAAAATCTGAGTTGAGTCCACCCGGTTGTAGTGTCCCCAACTCAAACATGGCCTTCATCCTAGCTTTGGCTAGCTGACTGGCACATCTTTATAACGCTAGTTGCCCCATACCAATTTTTGGCCACAAAATGTCATAATACCCATTATGCAGCTATGCATACCCTTTTTGTGTTGTGCAAATGCTCTGCAATCCTGACTTTTAATGGTCTTGATGTCCTACCAATATAATACAACCTGCATTTGCACTTTATGGTATAGAAAACATTTGTTGTGCTGCAGGTAATTAAATCTAATATTTTCACCTTATTGTCATTAATTTGCTGTTTTTTTCTCCTCCCTCCCCTTTAATTCTTTTGCAGCCTAAGCATAAACCACATCTTTAGAACCCTTTAGATTGAACCAATGTACCTCCATTTGTGGGTGATTGGGCACTCCTGACTTAGCATGAACTAATGTTAGGGGCCCTTCTATAAATACATTTTGGTTTCAGTGGGAGGTGCTTTCCTAGTATTGGGTCCTTCCGTTGGACATCCCAATGTTTCCTTATCGTTTTTTCAAGTAACATGAATTGGCTAATAAATGTTGTGATAAATGCCCATTCATGGGCATTCGTCTTGCACGTCCCCCTCTTTTATTTTCCACTAAATCTTCCTTTCTAAGTTCTGATGCTTCTTCAACTGATTTCTATATCCTACTCAGGGCATATCCTGATGCTATAAATTTCTCCATCATATTCTCAACTTCCACATCAAAAATAAATTTTTTGGTACAATTCCTTCTAACCCTTCTAAATTGCCCACCAGGGATCGAATGTGATCAATTAGGATGGTGGCAGCTAGTAGCTCTTAGGTATATACCTGAATCCATTGGTTTAGTGAAGTTATGTGTCTTGATATCATTCTGATCTATGTACACCGTCACATCAAGAAAATTAACTTCGCTTTGGCTACTTTCAAAAGGGAAGTCTATATTTAATACATTTGAATTTAAATAGCTAAAAAAAATCTTCTAAAAGTTCACCTGCTCCTCTTCAGATAAAAAATACATTATCTATATAGCGGGACGAGGATACCAGGGTCACTCCGAATGGGTTGTTGTTCCAAATGGTGGTATCTTCCCACTGTCCCATAAAGCATAACTTGGAGCAAAGCTGGTGCCCATCTATGTCCCGATTTTTGTTCATAAAACATTTCATTAAAAAAAGTAATTATTTGTTAAAATAAATTAAACTCCTTCTAAAATAAACTTTTGAAGACCTACTTGTAAACTACTAGTCTCGAGCCTTTTGGTCACTGCGTTGATCCTCTTCTGATGTCCTATGATAGTATATAAAAAGCGGACATCTGCTGTGACCAACATTAATCCTTCCCCCCACTTGATGGTGCCTATGTGATTCAAAAAGTCTTTGGTGTCTTTTAAGTGAGACTGATTTTGTACTACAGGTTGAGTATCCCATATCCAAATATTCCGAAATATGGAATATTCCGAAATACAGAATTGTTTGAGTGAGAGTGAAAGTGAAACCTGTGTTTTCTGATGGTTCAATGTACACAAACTTTGTTTAATACACAAAGTTATTAAAAATATTGTATTAAATGACCTTCAGGCTGTGTGTATACAGTGTATATGAAACATAAATGAATTGTGTGAATGTACACACACTTTGTTTACTGCACAAAGTTATTAAAAATATTGGCTAAAATTACCTTCAGGCTGTGTGTATAAGGTGTATATGAAACATAAATTAATTCTGTGCTTAGAATTGGGTCCTATCGCCATGATACCTTATTATGGTATGCAATTATTCCAAAATACGGAGAAATCCGATATCCAAAATACTTCTGGTCCTAAGCATTTTGGATAAGGGATACTCAACCTGTACTAATGGTTGTAAGTAGTAATCAATATATTCAGACAAATTGGTTGCTATTGAACCAATGCCCGAGACTATGGGCCTACCTGGGGTTTCACTGGGTCCATATGTACATTGGGGAGGATGTATAATAGAGGGATTACCGGTTCTGTATTGAATAAAAAAAAAACTCCCTCTGGTCAATGATACTCAAATTTCTACATTTATCTAATAGACTTTCCAGTTTTTCTTGTATCTTATTAGTTAGATCTGTCCTTAATCTATGATAGGTGCTCCTATCATCCAACTGTTTTAGCACCTCTTGATTATACATCATTTTTAATAATACCACAACTCCCCCTCCCTTATCCGCTTGTTTAATATTAATTCTGAATTATCTTTCAGGTTTTTTAAAGCCTGTCTATCCTTAAAAGTTAAATTCTGCTTTAGATCCCTGGTGTCAATCTCTTTAATGTCATCAGTGACCAATTTCAAAAAGGTTTCCAAGAAATTACTCCTCATGTGGATGGGATTAAAAAACAATTTCAGTTTAAAAGGAGTATTAATTATAGGTGCCTCTGTCATATGTCAATTAATTTCCCTATTTACTGAATTTATTTCACATACATATGTAATTGAAAGTTTTCCAATAAATTTGTTTAAGTCCACAAATGTGGAGAATATAATTAATAGTAAGGCCGTGGCATATTTTAAGCCCTTCTCTAGCACCAATATCTCCTACTTGGCAAGTATGTGTGCTTAGATGAAATATTTTAACCTTACCTATGTTAGTCCAATCTGGTGTAGAGACGGACTCAAACATGGGGGTCTTATTTTTTTCTTAACCTTTCTCTCCTTTTTTATCTTTTTCTGTTTTTTTTTAAATCCCTTCCCTACAGCCCCATCTTTTTTATCTGACGTAATGTTGCCTTTTCACCCTGGACAAAAAAGATGGGGACTCATCTATGTCATTAACAGGGTCAAACCTGTTACTCCTATCTAAAAACAAACTCTTGGGTTCTGCATTAGTCTGTTCAATCCTCTCCCTTATATTTCCACTCCTTGGTGCATCTCGCAAATCCCAATTCTGTTTATTCCTAGTGAAAGAGAATTTCCTATTCCTCCAATTACTACCTGGATCTCTCCATTTATTGTGTTTGTCTCTCTCTATATTGATCAACTCTATTTGTCCTGGGAGTTTCCTCTGTTTTCATGTATCTAGATCTAACCCTATTTTGATGTTCTCTATACTTCTGAGGCCCATTGTGTTCTCTCCTATGACCCTATCTTCTATGTGGGGAGGAACCATTGACTTTCTCCATGTGTCCTAATCTCCTCATTATGTTCCTCATCACCATTTTCTCTTATTATGTCGAAATCAGTGTCATTATGTGTAGTTGTAAGGTTAGTCTTATCCGTATTGAACTTTCTTACTTTCCTATCGATTAATATTTTCAAATTTTTCATTATATTAATTTCCGCCCTCTTTTCTAAATCTTGTACTCCTGTAAATTCCTAAACAGTGCAATCATTTCCCTGTATGTGTTTATTTCTGTTTCTAAGCTACTAATTTTTTTCCTTCTTTTTTCTATAATTAATTTTGATTAGGGAAAAGGAACAAGTCAACATATTATCCTATTCCATTTTAAATCCCTCATTTCTGTTTCTAAGCTACTCATTTTTTTCCTTCTTTTTTTCTATAATTAATTTTGATTAGTTAAAAGGAACAAGTCTTCAACATATTATCCCATTCCATTTTAAATCCCTCATTTGCAGAGGAGAATGAAGCTGTCTTTTGTATTATTAACCCTTTAGGTATAATTTGGTTTACTAGACATTTTTGCAACAACTTTGTCTCCCACCACAGCCTACTCTGCTTTAATTGGGCATTCTCTAATTTTTTCATAATGCTTTCTAAATTCTCATGAATTAGCATTATTGATTCGCCCTCTTCTCTAAATACATATTCAAAAGTCAACTTTCTCTTTTCGCGACACTTGAACATATTGCAGCACTCCCTAAGTTACCAAATGAGGAAAACAAAGCCAATAAAACCCCAAGTATGTATAGATAACTCTGGGTGTGTGCAAAACAGTAGGCAAAAATGTTCAATATCTCACTCGAAGGTTCCCTCACCCCTTCACCAATAATAGTGCAAACAACAATAGTGAGACAGAACTTATCAGCGCTTCTATGAATAATCAGGAAGAAATCCACAATGATTCTCACCGATTCAACTTGCAGTTGACATAGCTCGATAAAAAAGAAAATATACAGATGGAGCTTCCCTCATCATTGCAGTTTCTCCGCCTAAACAGAGTATTTGTTGCGCCTTAACTATAGCTCAGGTTGTTGAGGTATTGTGGGGTAAGGTGCGTTGAGGTGCGACAACATACACAGCATGCAATACACATCTTCACCACTGGGTGGCTAATGCTCCATTAATCCAGTACTGTAGAGCGAATAGCGGCAGATGGCTATACAGTACAGTATTCGGACTGTAATAGTGTCCTCTTAGCAAGCCCTGGGAAATGGCCAGTGACAACTGTATTGTTATACACACAGACCAGCGGTCATAAGGAGAGTCAATCAGGAACTTCTATTACACACAGAATATAGGCATGCCGCATATCATTTTAATCAGTAGAAGCTGCTTGTGCATCTTATTACATTAATAAGTAATGTAATAGGATGCACAAGCAGCTTCTGCTGATTAAAATGATATGCCGCACACCTATATTTTGTGTGTGACTGTGACTATCTTTGGATACAAAATGCTCTGCTGGAAAACACTGTAACGTTTTATTTTGTATGCAGATAGAGCATCTTATTCCATTACATTATTAATGAAATAGGACGCACAAGCAGCTTCTGCTGATTAAAATAATATGCAGCATGCCTATATTCTGTGTGTAATAGCAGCTCTATTTGCATCCAAAATAAAACATTACAGTGTTTTCCAGGTAAACACTGCAGCAGAGCATTATGTATAGCTTGACTGTAGCAAGGATGTAAGAGGACACATCTGTAAGGCTCCTTAGAGAGCAGAAACGCGTTGGTGAGCTGATTGGGGAGATTGCATTGAACCGGCATTCGACTTCCTGGATACTGCAGATCCAGAGACGAACACGACACCTGGAAAGATCGACGGGTACCCGTGGAACACTAATATGCTGTTTTGGGTGGACATCTTATGACACCCCATTTTATCCGGTACGCATTCTAGCCTAGTCTGTGGTGGATTGCTGTGTATGAAATTCCATTCCAATTTTATTGTTTTGGGAAATATATTCTTTGTGAAATTATTGAATAAAAACAGTACTACACTATATCCTCCTTTCTTTTCTAATTTTTGGGTCCATATGGAGTTGGCTTCCAATCGGGAGAAAGGAGAGAATCAAGATTAAGACAAGATAACGGTCACTTGAGCCCTTTTTTGAGACTGAATTGGATTGTAACACTAGAGATCCCAATTAAAAGGGAATAGTGTAACTTTGTGGTATCCAAAATCACCATTTGTTTGACCCTGTGCCAAGAGGGTGCGCACGGTTGCTCACACTTGTTGCTATTGTCTTGAACATTTTTGGTGGTTGGGATCACCTTAGCTATTGTTGCTGCACTTTTGAGTTGGGGCGCTGTTTTTGTAAAACTTGTTGTATTCTACAACTGTAAGATGCATTTACGGCAGGAAAAGACAACCAACATTAGCAGAGCTGCCCTGCAAATGATGGCTCACCCAGAAGCCACAGAAGGCACGTTCATTTGTAAAGCATGTTAGCATTGAGATCGAGAGATGCCTGGCGTGATTGAGCCGTAATTTTCTGGGCAGCTCTGGTGCTAACCTCACGCACGCACAATGATGATTTTCAAAAGCGACACCTGGCGGATGATCACTGGTATTACACTCACTGGTAACGGCATACGCCTAGCTAAGCTCTATGCTCCACGCTGCAACAAAACGCGCTGCCTTGGAACCAGACACACTACAGATGAATGAGGCTCCATCTGTATGGTATATAGTGAAGTACAATTTTAATACCACATATATGTGGCCTAAAATTGGTACGGGGCAACTTGCGTTATAAAGATAGTACCAGTCAGCTAGCCAGAGCCGAGATGAAAGCCATATTTGAGTTGGGGACACTACAACTTCAACTCAGATTTTGAAATAAAATGGTCCTCATAGCCTAAGCGCTGTGTCACTTTCTCATGTCAGATGCACTTTTCCATACATAAAGCACTTTGATGAAGTAAACACTTGGCTTAGGAGTGTGTTTTATGGTGTTTTTATATGTGGTTCTATAGATTCCTCCTATGTGATTAATTAGTTTGGAATATATGGATTTTATTGGAGATGCCGTTTTTAACCTTTGAAATGTTTCATTTGAAGTACCTAAATTGTAAATATGGATTGCGTAGATTGTTCCCCGCTATTAAAAGAATCGGACTGTGGCAGTAAAAGGATTCATAGAATACTGCGTTCCCCGTCGCCTGGTTACTGAATGTAAGTTGTTTGTTTTCATGACAATGACTGGATATGACATAGTGGATTGAGCGTAAAGACGCCGGCCCGTGGCCATAGCAATGGTGGTTCACAGCAAATGTTCACAAACTACTAGTTGAGTTTTGTATAAGGATCAGCTGCACACCGCGTTGCAGGGTGGGAAAGAGAGGGTATTTAACCAGAATGGACTTGAATCACACAGCATTTGTGGACCTTGAAAAAGACCCGAGGAGGGGTAGAAGCGCGTTGGGCCTGATCAGAAACACTGGTGGTCGGATTGAGACAACATTAGCTGGCGGAGATATGAGCTTGCTGCAGTGGAGTATCCGGAACTTTCACTTTAACAGGCGCTGTTTGAACTGTTATACATCACAGTTAACACTGTATACGGTAATTGTTGCCATTTGGGCCACTTGTGGATAATGCACTCTGTGTGAATTGTATTTGTTTTTAATTTATATATGCAATATGTGATATTAAAATTGTACTTCACTATATATATCATATATATTCTTTCTTATCGAGCTATGTCAGCTGCAAGTTGAATCCTTGAGAATCATTGTGGATTTCTTCCTGATCATTCATAGAAGTACTGATAAGTTCTGTCTCACTATCTTTGTTTGCACTATTATTGCTGAAGGGGTAAGGGAACCTTTGTGTAAGACATTGAACATTTCTGGCTGCTGTTTTGTGCACTCCCAGAGTTATCTGTACATATTTGTATAGCAGTAGAGTCTGTGGCCCTCATTCTGACTTGATCGCACGCAGCAACTTTTTGAGAGCTGCTGCCTGGGGGGGGGGGGGATTTTGGCATATCAAGGCTGCGATCGCTTGTGCAGCCGTGCTATGCCAAAAAGTTTTGTGCAGGATAGGAGTAGGTCTGGACTTACTTACCTGGTGCGATCACTTCAGCGTGTCAGGTCCCGGAACTGACGTCAGACACCTGCCCTGCAAACGCCTGGACATTCCTACGTTTTACTCACTACTCCCAGAAAACGATCAGTTGCCGCCCAGACCTGCCTCCCTGCTGTCAATCTTCTTGCGGTTGCCGCTGCGGCCGCTTCCTTTATTGTTCTTGTCGCTGCCCGGCAACGGACGTCGCTGGGCATTGACATGCCTGTGCACTGCCGCCATCGTGCCTGCGCAATTCGGACCCGTTCTCACGGCTGTGAAAAACAGCAGGGTCTGAAAGACCCCCTTTGCCCTCTAGTGCTCAGACTATCCAGTGCTGTCGGCAGAGAGGAGGGAGCCCGATCGGAGGAGGTAGCACACGGGCCTCCTCCTCTCTTAAAGCGCCCCTGCCCTACCACACCACATAGATTTTGCTGAGCAAGATAATTAGGCTTTTTAATCAGGCTTTAGCTAAATTTAGAACTACAAATGTATGGATAACGTAAGGATCAGTATGCATTGGTATAAGAGAACATGTACACCATAGTAGTCTC
This sequence comes from Pseudophryne corroboree, assembly GCF_028390025.1. NCBI lineage: Eukaryota > Metazoa > Chordata > Amphibia > Anura > Myobatrachidae > Pseudophryne > Pseudophryne corroboree. The sequence continues at coordinate 394,469,939 of NC_086451.1, forward strand.
CTAAATTAGGTGGAGGTTTCCTTTCCTGCCAAGGGAGGAGACGATTATCCAGTGAGGTACTTGAAGAAATGCAGCGATGATGCATAGCACACTACACCACACACTTGATGTCTTGAATGGTATCATCAAATCATTCATGAGAGGAGGTGCAGTATGTAGAGTAAGCTCTAAATGTTTAGTCCTGCATGCAAACTGTTAGGTCCTGTAATGTCCCCTATATTAGTACAACTGTCGCCATTCCCCTCATTGCCTCCTACACAAACTCTGCTTACAAACAATCGCATCCATAAACTCCAGCTCTCCATATGCTGTAACCGGGATCTGGCTCAGATGACCTGGGTCACCCATCTACACTACCCTGTTACCCGGGTCCTTACCATGTTCAATCTTGGTCGCTACCTGAGTTGGATTCCTAGGTAATACCACTTTCACACCGCACAAATAACCCGGTATCGACCCGGCATATTTCCGGGTCGACATGGGTCGGCGTGCGGTGTGAAAGCGGCATAGCCGAAATTGCGGGTCACCTGACCCAGCAATTCAACCCGGGAATAAAGCAGTGTTATACCCGGGTTGAATACCAGGTCAGTGGCTGCGTAAACGGGCTCCCAGGTCGATGCGTCCCGGGACCCGTTTACTACAGCAGGGAGAGGTGGCGCGGAGATGATCTCATCTCCCAGCGCCGCCTCCACCTCCACCCCCACCTCCGGCTCAGCCCCCCTCTGCTATGGCAACCAGCCCGGCATATTGCCGGGTCGGGGAAGTCTGCAGCAGCGGCCAATGCCGGATCCCACCCGGGAAGGACCCGTTTCCAATTCCCAGGTGGGAAAGGGGTATCACTGGATCCAGGATATTTTTTGAGGACTTATTTCCACTGTGCCACCACCTTAGGTATTGCGACGGTGCAAAAGGGGTCTTATTGCTGAGTCAGAGTTTTAGGTTAATTGGTGAGTACTGTAGGTTGATGGGTGGTGTGTGAGAAAGGAGAGAGAATTGACAGCATAGGAAAGGAATGAGTTAAACATCTTGTGAGGGGTGGACCTTGCTGGAAGGAAAGTACAGCCCTTTGGGAAAAGGGGAGGGTTAGTATATATAGGGAAGGATAGACATCTTGTCTCTCTCTTGTTGGTGAAATTGCCTTGAGTGGGTGAGTGCTGCATAGCAGGCTTACCAACTTCTACTGTGTTTCCCCTGGGGCTCATTAACTTTGGTCCCCTCCTCTGCATTCCCCCCCCCCTCCCTTTTTTGACTCTACAGTTCGGCTGGCCTCCACGGGCTCGAGCGGGGCCGAGGTGCGGCAGCCCGGGTCAGCTTGTTGCTGAGTTCCAGGCCGGCTTTGCCGGAGGGGCTTGGGCAGCGGGGTGGGCCAGCGGTGCGTCCCGGCCGCCCGGAGGTGGAAGGGCGGCTGCCAGTAAGGGCCCCTCCGGAACTCTGGCGTTGGCTCTGGCCAAGGTGGGCGCGGCATTACGGCCGCTGGCTGCGGCTGCATCACCGAGGGTAGCGGCAAGCTCCAACGCGGCCGCGATGGAAGGCGGGTCCGGAAGACGGTCAGCTTCAGCGGCGCGGCAAATTGCCACGCCTGCAGGGAGCTCGGAGAGGCCGCCGCAGACCTGGAACACTGTCCGTAACAGGACGGGCAGGGACGCGCTGCAGGGACAACCCCCTCACGAGTGGCTCGGCTGGCGCCGCAGTTGTTTTCCTGTGTCTTTCGCCCCCCTTGTTCTCTCCTGCAGGGGATCGCAGCGAAGTGGAGATGGTGGAGTACGGGTAAGAAGACGTCGGTTCTGCCACGCCGGAGGATTCCGTGTCGGTGCAGTCGACGGGTTCAGGTGAGGTGTTACAGTCGGTAGCGGGCTCATCCACGAGTCCCAGTTCTCGCAACTTTTCCTCTTCCTCCTTTTCCTCTGCTCTGTCGTCGCAGGCGTCCGAAGTCAGTAGCGCGACTAGGGCGAAGAATCAGGCGACTAAATTCGCCAAAAGGGCGGCGGGGCAGCTGGGAGCTCGAAGAGGCGTAAGCGGATTAGGGAGGATGCTCGCAGGGCCAAGAAACGCAGCGATTTGCACGGGTGGGTGCGCTGCGACTACACTGCAGTGATGCGGGGCCTGCGGGATAGCGGCCGTAGGAAGATTCGTAGTGGGACTTCGTACATGTGTTCGTCTGTACGAAGGAAGCGAAGAAGGAGTATAGATCGGCGGCTGCAAAGAGGGACATCGGGGCCGAGGCCTTCCGTACCTTCGATAACTGGCTGGCCGGTTTTGGGTCTTCGCGGCGTGCTACCTGGAAGATAGGCCGGTCGAGCACAGGAACGTGATTCGGTACATGCTTCTCATACATGACTTGCAGCGCACTTCTTCGGGATCGGAATGGCGTAGGTAGAAGCAGGATGGTTAGCGGGTCATGGACTTTGGGTTCAAGGACGTCTAGGTCTGGCTCAAAGTCACTCGGGCTTCGCAGCAGACGGAGGAGCCCCGGAAGCCAGGGGCGGACGGGCACCACTGCGCAGGGTCGTCCGCCCAAGGGTAAGGCGCGGACGGCGGATCGGCCAAATCCAGCCTCCTCCTGCTTCCAAGGCAGTCGTCAAGGTACCCGGGGTAAGCAAACTTATCCCAGGCAGGCCGCGGGCGGGAGCGCTCCACAGAGCTCCAACGCCAATTGCTTTAGAAACGATGGGCAAGGGGTTAAATTGGTATCCAAAGAGGGCGGATGCAAAATTTCTGTTTTTCGGTTTTAGTTTTGTTTTCGCATGCCTGTTGTGAGTGAGGTGTCGGTTCGGGCCCAGTGGATACGGAGGTCATCTCTCCGGTGGGGGCGGTTCCGAAGAAGACTCCGGGCGCTTTTCGGCTTATTCAACATCTTTCTTACCCATCGGGGACTGCGGTCAATGACGTGAGGCCGCCGGATCATGGTTCGGTGGTTTATCAGTCGTTTGACGAGGCATTGGCGCTGGTCCGCAGTTACGGGACTGGAGCACTCATGGCTAAGATTGAGGTTGAGTCCGCTTTTCGGTTGCTGCCGTTACATCCGGACTCATTCCGTTTTTATGGGGTTTCGGATCGGAGCGGGGTATTTAATCGGCAACAGTTTGCAGAGGGGGTGTTCCGTTTCATGCTCGTTTTTCGAACGGTTTAGCACGTTTCTACACTGGTTCGTGGAGTCTTCACCAAGGGGTCATGGGGTCGCCCATTACCTCAATGACTTCCTGTGTGCGGGGCGGCACATTCAGCACGGTGCGGCGACTTGCTGGTCAGCATCCGAGCCCTGTTTTTCTACACTTCGGCGTTTCAGTGGATGAGGAGAAAACTGAGGGACCGTCCTCCTGTTTGTCCTTTTGAGGATCGATTTCGACACAGCGGCAGGATCGGGTCGGCTGCATCGGGACAAGGTGGTGAAGCTCCTCGAAGCTATGGGCCGGTTCGAAGGGTCACGTAAGATCACACTGCCGGAAGCTGGAAAGGGCGACTGCGGGGTGTGCCAGACCACATCATTTCGTGCGATGATCCTCCGAGATTTAAGGGGAGGGAGCAATATGGGCCTCATTCCTGGAGGATCTCAACGGGGGTGTATATGGCAGGCTCCAATGGTGGTCAGCGCTAGGATGCAGTTGTTCACCGACGCGGCATCGCGAAGGCGTAACCAGGGACCTTTGGCTTCTGGGGTTTTTCCCCATAATGGGGGCGCTGGAGGTTTGGGGCGAACGGCTGGCTCCTCGCAGCATCTTGTTTAGATGTGACAATCTGGGCGTTGGCGCATGCGATAAATAACAAGGGGGCGAAGTCGCTGTCATGCTGCGGGTGCTGGGACAGTTGCTGTAGACATGCCTACGTCGGAGCGTGTGGTTCCGCGCGCAACAGGTGCCGGGGCTGGAGAACGGAATTACCGACGCTCTGTCACGAGGGCAGTGGGAAAGTTTTTCTTTGTTTGTTGGCTCCGGAGGCCGACGAACATGGTGTTTCAGTTTCCCGGTTATGTTGGGAGGTGATCGGGACGGATTGGAGGGTCTTGCGTTGCGGTCAGTCGCGCCATCCACGCTTAAGCCGCAAGCTTGGAGCGAGTAGGAGGAGTTTGTTTAAGGACGAATTCAGCAAGGTAAGAGCGGGCATCGGAGGATGCTTTCTTTTATTTGGCAGCTGTAGGTTTCGGGTAGGTCCAGAGCGGTGGTATCCCTGTACTTGGCCAGGATTTAGTTTTTCAGCGGAATAAAGGGCGTCCCCGACGTGGCTAAGGGCGGGATTCTGTTGAAGGCGATGAAAGGAGGGGCGCGAGTCGCGCCGACGCCGCCTGACAGGAGGAGGCCCATTAATGCGGCCTTGTTGCTGGAGGCCATCAGGGCGGTTAGAGGTGTCGCGTCGTCCATGTTTTGAATTGCGGTTGTTCTTCAGGTTGGCGTGCTCAATGGCTTGCCACGGGGCTTTTAGGGTTTCGGAACTGGTAGCGCCTTCTAAGCGAGCAGATTCGCGCATGCTGGTCGGGGACGTGGTGGTGGGTGAGAAGTCCCTGCTTTGCAGATTGCGATGCTCTAAGACGGACCAAGTGGGGAGAGGTCAATGGGTCACCTTGGTTCCGGCTCTTGAGGAGAGCATGTGCCCAGTGAGGTTGGCGGTGCAATATGAGGCAGTACGGCCAGACGGTCGGGGGTCATGGCCGCTGCACTATGACGGGCTGCCGGTGACGAAGTATCTATTTCATGGGATGCTGGGCTGCTGTCTTGCGAGCTTGGGCCTTCCACCCGCTGCGTTCGGGATGCATTCCTTCCGCATAGGGGCTGCGACGTCGGCTGCGGCGACGGGATTTTACATGACTGAGATCCAGGCGGTGGGGCGATGGAAGTCGTCAAGTTACAGACGGTATATGCGCCCCGTTACATGAGATGTTAGCTCGCGCGTACTTGTGTGTCAATTCCAGTCGTTTACTCATGTTATTACAGTTCAGTACGTTATGGTGTTGTGCGTTTGTTTGTCTCCCCCCTTTTTTTATCCTACTCAGGGATTAGCTACTCGCCGTTGCTGGCATGAGCCGGCAGCGGGGGTCTGGAGTTATTTTGCAATTTTTTGCCTGACTTGACGGACTGAATTCTAATCCACAATTCGGCTAATCTGTTTTTAATCAGAGTCCCTCAGCAGGTCTTTATGCTTTCACCTCCAGCTGAGTTATTACATGTTTTACCCCTTCTCCCCCCCCCCTTTGTTATTTTCATCTTTCCCATTTGTGTGTTCATATGTTCATATTAGGCTTCAAAATGGCTGACTGCTCGTGCAGATCGGCTAGGCCGAGACTGCTGCAATATACGACAGCAAAAATTTTTCTTTTTGGCAGATCCTTCAGGTTAATGCAGTAAATTAAACAATGGTATAGATGATTAGTAACCACTTTTACCCCCTTTTCCTCCTCTTCAGGTTGGTTGGAAGATGATTTGCCTATTTTGGTGGTTGGCCACTCTTATGTGTATTGGGCCGCCCAGTGTTGGCCTCGCAGGGGCCACAGATGTTTCCTAGGGCTCGAGAAGTTCGTTGGCTTGGTTGGCAAGGGATGATGTGGACGGAGTGGAGAAGTAGACTAGTGAGTCAGGCCAGCAAGCATGTTAGCCCTAGGGTGTTGGTTGTCCATTAGGTGGCAACGACCTGGGGAAGAGGACTTATTTGGAGATGCGGTGGGCCATGATACAGGATCTGGCAAGTTTGGCCGCAGCAGTGGACCAATAGTATATTGGTGATCTCCTTGATGGTGCCAAGGTTGAGTTGGCAAGGTGTGGCGGACGGTCGCGAAATTGAGGAGGCCACGCAGAAGGGGAATGGAACACTTGTATATTGGTGTTTCTTCTTGATGGTGCCAAGGTTGAGTTGGCAAGGTGGCGGACGGTCGAGAAATTGAGGAGGCCACGCAGAAGGGGAATGGACCACTTATATATTGGTGTTCTCCTTGATGTGCCAAGGTTGAGTTGGCAAGGCGTAACGGACGGTCGCGAAATTGAGGAGGCCAGGCAGAAGGTGAATGGGGCGGTGGCGAAGTGGGTTGTCCCACGGAGGCCAAGTGGTTCGCCACCCTAGGTTTCAGTCAGAGACAAAGTCACCTTCTTCGGCCTGATGGTGTGCATCTATCCAATGAGGGGATGATGTTTTTTCCTGGAGGATCTGTTCCTAGGGTTGCTGGAGTTAGGGTGAGGTTATGGTGGCGGTGCGAAGACTCTGGGAAGGAGTCTTTCGCTGTTGGCGGAAAAGAACGGCAGTTGGTGGTTGTATGGTAAGCTGTAGTGATTTACAGTTTGATTTGGTTTAGGTGCACTCACCTCCATCGACTTATTGGTCGCTTGACCACCCGTCCGGGAAGGCAGCGGCAGGGCACCCAGGAGCGGTGGGTAGTCACTGTGGGGGTGGAGTTGTCACCTATTACCGGTTTTTGATAGTTGTAGTAGAATTAGGATGGTTTCGAATTTTTAGTATTTTACGGTTAATTTAGGTTAGTAGAGCCGTTCTTTTTGCTGCCACCATATGCCGGCTGTATCGGCATCTTAACAAAGTTTTCATTTACAGGTTTGCTATGGTTAGGGTTAAATAAATAGCTAGCAATTTTTCTGCCAAATTCAAGTCTCCGTGTCTTTATTTATTGGGTTTAGAGGTAACGAATGCTTTACTTGGAATGAATGGGTCCACCAAATTTCACTAGGATGTTTAGGAGAGAGAATTGACAGCATAGGAAAGGAATGAGTTAAACATCTTGTGAGGGGTGGACCTTGCTGGAAGGAAAGTACAGCCCTTTGGGAAAAGGGGAGGGTTAGTATATATAGGGAAGGATAGACATCTTGTCTCTCTCTTGTTGGTGAAATTGCCTTCCCGCCCTCCCGCCCTGTTGGTAAAGGTTTTTGGCACGGAGTGCCTTGGCATTGAATTGTTGGCTGGTTTTATCGTTGGCTATTTATTGGCGGAAAAGAACGGCAGTTGGTGGTTGTATGGTAAGCTGTAGTGATTTACAGTTTGATTTGGTTTAGGTGCACTCACCTCCATCGACTTATTGGCCGCTTGACCACCCGTCCGGGAAGGCAGCGGCAGGGCACCCAGGAGCGGTGGGTAGTCACTGTGGGGGTGGAGTTGTCACCTATTACCGGTTTTTGATAGTTGTAGTAGAATTAGGATGGTTTCGAATTTTTAGTATTTTACGGTTAATTTAGGTTAGTAGAGCCGTTCTTTTTGCTGCCACCATATGCCGGCTGTATCGGCATCTTAACAAAGTTTTCATTTACAGGTTTGCTATGGTTAGGGTTAAATAAATAGCTAGCAATTTTTCTGCCAAATTCAAGTCTCCGTGTCTTTATTTATTGGGTTTAGAGGTAACGAATGCTTTACTTGGAATGAACGGGTCCACCAAATTTCACTAGGATGTTTAGGAGAGAGAATTGACAGCATAGGAAAGGAATGAGTTAAACATCTTGTGAGGGGTGGACCTTGCTGGAAGGAAAGTACAGCCCTTTGGGAAAAGGGGAGGGTTAGTATATATAGGGAAGGATAGACATCTTGTCTCTCTCTTGTTGGTGAAATTGCCTTCCCGCCCTCCCGCCCTGTTGGTAAAGGTTTTTGGCACGGAGTGCCTTGGCATTGAATTGTTGGCTGGTTTTATCGTTGGCTATTTATTGGCGGAAAAGAACGGCAGTTGGTGGTTGTATGGTAAGCTGTAGTGATTTACAGTTTGATTTGGTTTAGGTGCACTCACCTCCATCGACTTATTGGCCGCTTGACCACCCGTCCGGGAAGGCAGCGGCAGGGCACCCAGGAGCGGTGGGTAGTCACTGTGGGGGTGGAGTTGTCACCTATTACCGGTTTTTGATAGTTGTAGTAGAATTAGGATGGTTTCGAATTTTTAGTATTTTACGGTTAATTTAGGTTAGTAGAGCCGTTCTTTTTGCTGCCACCATATGCCGGCTGTATCGGCATCTTAACAAAGTTTTCATTTACAGGTTTGCTATGGTTAGGGTTAAATAAATAGCTAGCAATTTTTCTGCCAAATTCAAGTCTCCGTGTCTTTATTTATTGGGTTTAGAGGTAACGAATGCTTTACTTGGAATGAACGGGTCCACCAAATGTCACTAGGATGTTTGATCTTTATGGGAGCTAATAGAGTGGACAGAAGTGGGTGCTGGTAAGGTGAAATGATAATGGAATAGAGAGGAATAGGTTCATGGATTCTCAGAGGTAACTGATGGGCTCTGGAGGTAATGGTTTAATAGGGGTTAATTGATTCATAAAGGGGGGTGTCGTGACCTGAGCCTGTTCTGGGTGCCATGCCAAGCATTTGAATGTCAGACTGTAAGGCTCATTTACCAATTGCATAAATGTGCACCTGAGTTCTTTGTGTCAGAGAACCTACAGTATTTGTTCAGCAAGCACATTTGAAGGTACAGTGCTCATGTCCTGATCTTTAGACCTGTTCCTGGAAAACCTCTCTGTCCTTCTTTGTGTGTGTTTAAAGGTCCACCTTAAAATGTGCATGATTTGAGGAGCGATAATACAATATTTCCGTGTCCAACCTACTTACTCTTTAGAGCCAACTGCTTTATTAATTTTATATGTAGGGGCATATTTAGTGAGGAGGGGGGTCTATCTGCAGCCTCCTTCCTAGCCCCCTGCTCTCTAGCTAGCAGCGCCGTAGACTCTGAGCACTAGGCTCACTAGGAGACCCTTGTGCTGTGCCATAGTCTAGGGCTCATGCACAAGTCTCCGGGGAAATGGTGCGGTGGCCATTTTTCCTAGTGATTTTCCCACTGTACATGCACGAAACACCGGGAAGAGTAAAGTATTGAAGAAATGGGTGCAACATGTGCTGTGTGGCCCCCACTGGATCCAGGAGCCCATATGCATCGCACCCATTATAGACACACAGCTGCTATTATATGTGTCTACATTGTGTTTAAATAATGTAATTGCATTGATTGTAGAGCACCTGGAAATATACTGTCCTGCAAATATGCAACTAGAGAGTGCAGTGCAGGAAAGCAATCCAAGAAACAAAGATCATTTGGCTGTAAAAAAGAAAAAAAAATGTTAATTGTTCTGTTGGTTTTTTTGTTGTTGTTGATAAGCAGAGGGACTAATTCAGATTGTGCAGATGCAAGACCCATTGTACACATGTGCAGATATCGCTCACACATACCTCCCAACTTTGTAATTAGGCTAGGCGCAAACTGCCATGCCGGAGGCAAGACCGCGTTTGAAAAGGGGGTGGAGCTATGTTAGAAGGGGCAGGGCTTCGTCAGAAGGGGGTGGGGCCTTGGTACACGACCCCTGTTTTCTGTCATTTTGGTCGTTCCCAGTGCTCCATGAGTAGCTGGGCAGCCCCCACCTCACTCCCTGCACTGTTTAGATGCCGCGCACATGCACGCAGCATGTAATTCTGTATTACATGCACACGGCATGTAATTCTGTTTAGATGCCGTGCACATGCACACGGCATGTAATTCTCTGCTTTGCAGAGCAGCGGTGATCACAGGATATCCCAACTGCTCCCCCCCCACCCGTAGGACATTGCGACCCGCTGGTGGGACAGTCTCTGAATAGCAGGACTGTGACGCTGGAATCGGGACAGTTGGAAGGTATGCTCACAGCCTTGTCAGGCTGCTTCCTTCTGCCTTTAAATTTTAATTACACAGGATTGCATAGCCCCTATCTTGCAGCTGGGCAGTTCCTTACAAACATGAATTAGGCCCAGATAACCTTAGTGCAGATGTAGCCATTTTATCAATACATAATAAACTTTATGTTTTTTTTTTAATTTTGCCTGGGAATAAGTGTGTCCCACAATCAGGGCTGGATTAAGGGTTGTGGGGGCCCGAGGACAACAAAATTGTGGGCGCTCCCACTCAATAAAAATTAACAAAACATACAGACACACACAGAGACAGACAGACTGTGACAAACAGACAGCCAGACAGAGACACACACACATAGACAGAGACACACACACTTAGACAGATAGAGACACACACACTTAACCAGGGTTTTCACCCACAGCAGTGTCACTCTCCAGCACTACCAGGACACTCTCCAGGTCTTTGGTATAGAGATCTCACTGCAACATGGGTCTTCAGTTTGGGGGTCCTTCCGCTGGGCTCCTTCCCTACTGCCTGTGCCGTTCACAACCACTGCTCGGTACTCGCTGCCCGGTTTCATCACTGCCTGTGCCGCCACTCCCGAGTCCCAGTCTCTGCAGGGTCCTCACTGCTGGATCCTTGCAGCTGAAGGTGGGGATCCTTCACTGATGGTGCCGCACTGCCGCTCCTGAGTCCAAGCCTCTGTCGGGTCCTTGCTGCAGAATCCTTCTTCACTGCCTGCGCCGCAACGCTGTTCACAGGTACTCCACTGCTTCTGAATACATACTGCCGCTCTGTGTGCAGTATGTATTCAGAAGCAGCTCTCGGTGGACCTACGATGTGGGGGGGGGGGGGGCGTGTTTGTGGGGGCTGGGACGACCGCCCCTGTCGCCCATGTCTTAATCTGGCCATGCCCACAATAGAGTAATTCCCCCTTTATCATTTTTAGAAGGTTATCTTTTTGGAAAAGAGTTTACCGATGTACTGCGCTTTGTGCTGTACCTATTTTTAACATTTTAGGACCTATTAGCTCTGGTGCATTTAGGGGCAGATTTATTAAGCCAGGTGAAGTGATAGAGTGCACGGTGATAAAGTGCCAGCCAATCAGCTCCTAACTTCCATGTTACAGACTGGGTTTTACCTTCCACCTTATTACTTCACCAAGTTTAATAAATCTGCCCCATAGTCTGATATGGGGCACTTGTGTCTGGCAGATGTGTCCACATACTGTACACCTTTCATTTTTTGTGTCATATGGTTTGAGATGCTTAGCACAACTAAGGGCCTAATTCATTTCAGATCTGACCGCAGCAGCAAATTTGTTAGCTAATGGTCAAAACCATGGGGGTCATTCCAAGTTGTTCGCTCGCTAGCAGTTTTTAGCAGTCGTGCAAACGCTATGCCGCCACCCACTGGGAGCGTATTTTAGCTTAGCAGAAGTGCGAATGTTTTTATCGCAGAGCGCCTGCAAAAATTTTTTGTGTAGTTTCAGAGTAGCTCAAAACCTACTCAGCGCTTGCGATCACTTCAGACTATTCAGTTCCGGATTTGACATCACACATCCGCCTAGCGTTCGCCCAGCCACGCCTGCGTTTTCCCTGGCACACCTGTGTTTTCCCTGGCATGCCTGCATTTTCCCTGGCATGCCTGTATTTTTCCGAACACTCCCTGAAAACAGTCAGAAACGCCCACTTCATGTCAATCACTCTGCGGCAACCAGTGCGACTGAAATGCATCGCTAGAACCTGTGCAAATCTGCATAGTTCGTTGTGCACGTACGTTGCGCGTGTGCATTGCGCCACATAAGCATGCGCAGAACTGCCGTTTTTTTAGCCTGATCGCTGCGCTGCAAACAAATGCAGCTAGTGATCAACTCGGAATGACCACCCATGTGCACTGCAGGTGGGGCAGATATAACATGTGTAGAGAGAGTTAGATTTGGGTGGGGTGTGTTTAAACTGAAATCTAAATTGCAGTGTAAAAATAAAGCAGCCAGTATTTACCCTGCACAGAAACAATATAACCCTCCCAGATCTAATTCTCTCTACACATATTATATCTGCCCCCTCTGCACATGGTTTTGCACATTAGCTAACAAATTTGTTGCTGCGATCAGGTCTGAATTAGGCCCTAAAATGTTCCACCATGGGTAGCGTTTGGATGGATTCCCATTTTTTTTTCTAACAAAAGATTTTGTATCAAGTAGTAGATTAAAGTAGCATATTTTAAGAAAAATTGTCACATGTGGGTTGATTTTAGGAAAGGTGTATGTGGACATATCTGTAGATGATTTCCTGTTGATTGGGAAGGGCGGGTTGGTGGTCTGCTCAGCTGGGAGTCTCTATTCTCTGTCTTAGGCCCTCATTCTGAGTTGTTCGCTCGCTAGCTGCTTTTAGCAGCAGTGCAAATGCTAAGCCGCCGCCCTCTGGGAGTGTATCTTAGCTTAGCAGAAGTGCGAACGAAAGGATCGCAGCATTGCTACAAAAAAAGATTGCGCAGTTTCAGAGTAGCTCGAGACTTACTCCTAGCTAACGATCACTTCAGACTGTTTAGTTCCTTTTGTGACGTCACAAACACACCCTGCATTCGGCCAGCCACTCCCCCGTTTCACCAGCCACTCCTGCGTTTTTATCGGGCACGCCTGCGTTTTTCCACACACTCCCCGAAAACGGTAATTTACCACCCAGAAACATCCACTTCCTGTCAATCACTGAATGATCATCAGTGCGAATGAAAAGCGTCGCTAGAGCTTGTGTAAAATTACATTGGCTTTTGTGAAAGTACGTCGCGCGTGCGCACTGCGCACCATACGCATGCGCAGAAGTGCCGATTATTAGCCTGATCGCTGTGCTGCGTACAACGGCAGCTAGCGATCAACTCGGAATGACCCCCTTAGTGTTCTGAGATACTGGTCAGGAAAAAAATCAAGGTTCCAGTCATGTGTTTATATTTCATGGGTATTGATATTACACCGACAAATAGTTGAAGCTCAGGTAGGAAATTTAGTTAGATCTAGGATCTGGCACTGTTACACTGTGTTAGGGAAAGATTACAGTGGGGGTAAAATGTAATTAAATTTTAGTTGTCTGTCATCAGGAGATAAAGGTTGATCTCCTTGTATTGATCCATTTCTCACATAATGTGAATGGGGAACACATTTAGTTGTCACCTTTTCTGGGCAGCCCTGCTCTGCAGCTGTGCACTGATTAAACTTTTATAATGCATGTATTACATGACAAAGTTTAGGAAATATCAAGACACCATATACTGTACAACAAATGCTCCCCTCTTAATCTTGGAAAATAATTCATGAGGACAAAATGTGCTAGTTTTGTCATTGTATTTACTTGTCTATACAGTATATTGGTGAACCCTTTTGCACTTAAGCTATTCAGCCAACGTTTGTATGTATACAGGATCGGACTAGCCCACAGGGGTCCCAGGGAAACCACCGGTAGGCCCCACTGCCTGAGGGCCCACTCCTTCCTCTAGGGAACAGATTCCAGACTGTGCACTTTTATTATACATGGTAGATATGTTGCATTACACTGCACTAAACTATTGTGTATTTCAAGCCTCTGTGGCAGCTGGCCACACCCCCTTTGTAGGCTGGCTACACCCCTAAGTATGGGCCCCTATCACTGCATTCGCCGGTAGGCCCTTCATGCCCCAGTCCAACACTGTATGTTTCTAAAAAAAATAATGTGTGTAAATATATTATAATACTTACAGTGTTAAAACATCTCATTGCCATGTAGGCACAGTAACCTTCCTATATTTTACTGTTTAGTCTCACTGACCTTCATAAGTGTGCTGACAATGTCATTTGTGTTAATCTGTAGAAGGTTCCCGATGAATGGTAGAGGCATGGGTCCAGGCGGTAGTGATGCTTTCTCCTTATATAACTTCATGAAGCTCAGGATGATATATGTCAGACAAAAGATGAATAAGAGGACAAGTGTGCTGTTCCAGTCCATATTTCCACCTGTCACAGAAAAAATACATTTATCCAGTGTAAACTTGGGAATCAACAGAATGTTTTTTGAAGAGAGATAGTGAAAATACATCCCTAAAAGTGTATCTGGCTGAGGGAATAAGAGAATACGTTGGTCCGTGGTATATGGCATATATATACATATATAGATTCCGGATAGGATGCACTCACAGTGAAGTCTCAATACACAGTCGGTGCATTCTGTAGGGGATCCATATGCAGAGTACTCCAATTACAGTTTACCGTCTGCGGCACTCAAATAACATCACACAAACGCAGGTAAGTGCTTCTCAAGAAGCACTTACCTGCGTTTGTGTGATGTTATTTGAGTGCCGCCGACGGTAAACTATATATATATATATATAAAATCAATACTGATTCCACTACTAAGTTTGTGCAACATGTGCTACCGCCCAACTTGCCGAAATGAAGGTGGTCATCGTTCTTTACATAATATGCTACAGTACTTAATGGACCAGGAATACTATTAAACCCCACCTCCAGACTTCAGGCAGTAAGTGGAACTATTAATGTGTGAGTATAGATGGACTGGCATGCCATGCTGCAAGCATCCTGCATTGCAGAAAAGATGAGCATGGCTCCATCTGTATGTTTCTGGTTATAGGATAAATTCCTCTGTCAATTTTCTCTCTAGATTACTTGGCCATGATGATGGGTGTGATAAAATGTATAAGCTGTTGGTTCTGCTAAAACAATCAAAGTAGCTCTGGCTGTACCATAGAGAATTATTGTAAAATATGTGCCATGAACTGGCTACCTGTTGGCAACACTAATCTACTTGAGCATACTGATGTTTGCCTTAGTCCATGTAGGGTGACAGCAGATGTATCCCCATCAGATACAAAACATGTACTGTATATTGGTGGTTGTGTCAATGGTTTTAACAAAGATAACATTCCTGCTACCTCTGCTCTGTACACTCATTTTAGACTGCGGCTTTCACCTACCCAACACTGCTGCATTGAATATGTTTTGGTGATGGTGGTTCTGGACTAGTTTTGCAATCACCCGGCCTATTGTGATGACTTAGACCTGTTGCGTGATTACAGATGTGTCCTCATACACCTAGCCACAATACGCCATGCAGCGTAGTGAGCCATGCAGAGCGATGTAGCATCTTCTTTGCATGAATGCATGACTTAGTTGCAATGCGATATAACAAAACCACTTAAGGAGACTGCATTGATTAATGTGATATGGAACACTTGTATATCTGTGTGTGACTTAATCTGAATCTGTATACTGTATGAAGTACAATGCAATTTAAAGCACAATGCAACTTATAAATCCAACAAACCTTATAAACATCACGTGTCTCCCATCTCCCTCCAAGTCACAAAAATGTGATTTATGGAATGTACGCTCTGTTTGCCACAAATTAACATCTATCTATGACCTTTTCATTTAAAAAAAAACTAAATATGCTATCTATAACAGAAACATGGCCCACACAATCAGACTCTGCTGCCCCTGCAGCACTATCACATGATGGTCTCCACTGCACACACCTCCAGGCCTGGTAACAGTAAAGTAGGTGGAGTTGGAATACTACTGTCCAAATCAAACACACACACACACACACACACACACACACACACACACACACACACACACACACACACACAGTCTTGCCACCTGTTTCATCACTCACATTTACATCATTTGAAATACATTATATTAGGGTTTTGCCCCTTTCTCTCTGCGTGCTGCAGCTATTTATCACCCACCTGGGCAACCCAAAAAGTTTCTGGAAGATTTTTCTGCTTGGCTCTCTCTCTTGTTATCCTCTGACATCTTCACCATCATTATGGGTAATTTTAATAACGCTATTGACAGTCCACAATCTCCCCATGCCACCAAAGTACTCTCTCTAACCGCCTCTCTTGGCCTTTCCCAATTTACTGACTCCTATACTCATCAGGAGGGCCACTGCCTTGATCTTGTATTCACCAGACTATGCTCAGCTTCTGAACTCACTAATGGGTCATTCCATGGTAACAAACTTTACATTTTGAAATATATTTCATGTGAAATATATTTTTTTGAGCATGTGTTTTGAATATTTTGTGCAAAGTAAATGTTGTTGGTGTGATACGTGATACTGTATTCTTTAATTTTGATGCAAAGCTTGTCATGAAATCTGGTAACAAACGTTACATAAAAAGATCATTTTCATGGAATGACCATAACACTCCTTTCCCTCTCTCAGATCACAACCTTATCACCTGCATGCTCTCCTCCATTACTTCAAACTCAATGTCCCTGAAGTCTAACAAGCCTCCTCTAACCCGCATAAATATTAACACTAATAATTTTCAAGAATTATCTCTGCAACAACTGCTTTCACCAATTTCTACATTCACCTATCCTGAGACTGCTGTATCACACCTTAACCAAACTCAGGAAACAGCACTAGACGAAGTAGCACCAGTCACCCATCACACTCCACGTAGACTTAGATGTCCACCAAAAACTCTAAATTCACAAGACACCTACAAAAACTCTCACGTAAAGTAGAACTTCAGTGGCGTAAATCTCGTAGTTCAAGTGACTGTCTCACATATAAGACCTTTTACCACTCTTATCGTAATGCTCTGGACACTGCCAAACAAACATATTTCCAATCTCTCATCTCTACTCAAGCCTCTAACCCCTAGCAACTTTTAATAAATTTAAATCACTTTCTATCCCTCCCTCACCAATCCCTCAAGCCATTACCAGTGCACAAGATCTTGCTTCCTATTTCAAGGTACATATAGATTGGTAAATGCTCAATTAGCTTAGTGATATCATTCAGGTGCTCGAAAGGAAGGGGTATTTCTGAGCAAGAAAAAAAGCAATTGTTTCCCCAGCACACTGAATGGATAACAGTAACCAGATATAAATCCCACATGATAATAGAATTCAGAGATCTTCGTTACACATATTTGCGCAAATGTGTGGTTAAGCCCCAAAGCCGCATCAAGGCCTCTCTGTATATTTGGGGTCCCTAGCGCTATATATAGGTGCAGGGTGTGGCACCCCAAAACACCAGAATGAGCCAGAAAGCACAGCGTGACATACCAGTGTAAAAAACTATAGTGTTAATAAATTAGTATTTAGGAAGCCGAAGCTATAGAGGGGGTGATACAAACATGAAATGTAATTAAAATAGAGAAATAGTGTTAGAAAATTAATAAGTGAAAAGTGTTAATAGAATGTAAAGGTATGCCACACTAAAGCCATCCAGCTCAGCCAGTCCAGAGGCACCACACCTCACACCTCCATTACCCCAATCTGGGTCTAATATTAACCAGCAAGGAGTCACATGATAATGGCTCCTTACTAAAATATGTCTAAGCTAAGAGCTACTTACCTTGGAGCAACCCCATAATGCTCCATGTGGCATGTCAGGGCCTGCACCTCCTCCTAATGCAGAAACCTCTCTGCCTCTCACAACATACATATAGATTGGTAAATGCTCAATTAGCTTAGTGATATCATTCAGGTGCTCGAAAGGAAGGGGTATTTCTGAGCAAGAAAAAAAGCAATTGTTTCCCCAGCACACTGAATGGATAACAGTAACCAGATATAAATCCCACATGATAATAGAATTCAGAGATCTTCGTTACACATATTTGCGCAAATGTGTGGTTAAGCCCCAAAGCCGCATCAAGGCCTCTCTGTATATTTGGGGTCCCTAGCGCTATATCTAGGTGCAGGGTGTGGCACCCCAAAACACCAGAATGAGCCAGAAAGCACAGCGTGACATACCAGTGTAAAAAACCATAGTGTTAATAAATTAGTATTTAGGAAGCCGAAGCTATAGAGGGGGTGATACAAACATGAAATGTAATTAAAATAGAGAAATAGTGTTAGAAAATTAATAAGTGAAAAGTGTTAATAGAATGTAAAGGTATGCCACACTAAAGCCATCCAGCTCAGCCAGTCCAGAGGCACCACACCTCACACCTCCATTACCCCAATCTGGGTCTAATATTAACCAGCAAGGAGTCACATGATAATGGCTCCTTACTAAAATATGTCTAAGCTAAGAGCTACTTACCTTGGAGCAACCCCATAATGCTCCATGTGGCATGTCAGGGCCTGCACCTCCTCCTAATGCAGAAACCTCTCTGCCTCTCACAACATACATATAGATTGGTAAATGCTCAATTAGCTTAGTGATATCATTCAGGTGCTCGAAAGGAAGGGGTATTTCTGAGCAAGAAAAAAAGCAATTGTTTCCCCAGCACACTGAATGGATAACAGTAACCAGATATAAATCCCACATGATAATAGAATTCAGAGATCTTCGTTACACATATTTGCGCAAATGTGTGGTTAAGCCCCAAAGCCGCATCAAGGCCTCTCTGTATATTTGGGGTCCCTAGCGCTATATCTAGGTGCAGGGTGTGGCACCCCAAAACACCAGAATGAGCCAGAAAGCACAGCGTGACATACCAGTGTAAAAAACTATAGTGTTAATAAATTAGTATTTAGGAAGCCGAAGCTATAGAGGGGGTGATAGTATCATGTGACTCCTTGCTGGTTAATATTAGACCCAGATTGGGGTAATGGAGGTGTGAGGTGTGGTGCCTCTGGACTGGCTGAGCTGGATGGCTTTAGTGTGGCATACCTTTACATTCTATTAACACTTTTCACTTATTAATTTTCTAACACTATTTCTCTATTTTAATTACATTTCATGTTTGTATCACCCCCTCTATAGCTTCGGCTTCCTAAATACTTGAATGATATCACTAAGCTAATTGAGCATTTACCAATCTATATGTATGTTGTGAGAGGCAGAGAGGTTTCTGCATTAGGAGGAGGTGCAGGCCCTGACATGCCACATGGAGCATTATGGGGTTGCTCCAAGGTAAGTAGCTCTTAGCTTAGACATATTTTAGTAAGGAGCCATTATCATGTGACTCCTTGCTGGTTAATATTAGACCCAGATTGGGGTAATGGAGGTGTGAGGTGTGGTGCCTCTGGACTGGCTGAGCTGGATGGCTTTAGTGTGGCATACCTTTACATTCTATTAACACTTTTCACTTATTAATTTTCTAACACTATTTCTCTATTTTAATTACATTTCATGTTTGTATCACCCCCTCTATAGCTTCGGCTTCCTAAATACTAATTTATTAACACTATAGTTTTTTACACTGGTATGTCACGCTGTGCTTTCTGGCTCATTCTGGTGTTTTGGGGTGCCACACCCTGCACCTAGATATAGCGCTAGGGACCCCAAATATACAGAGAGGCCTTGATGCGGCTTTGGGGCTTAACCACACATTTGCGCAAATATGTGTAACGAAGATCTCTGAATTCTATTATCATGTGGGATTTATATCTGGTTACTGTTATCCATTCAGTGTGCTGGGGAAACAATTGCTTTTTTTCTTGCTCAGAAATACCCCTTCCTTTCGAGCACCTGAATGATATCACTAAGCTAATTGAGCATTTACCAATCTATATGTATGTTGTGAGAGGCAGAGAGGTTTCTGCATTAGGAGGAGGTGCAGGCCCTGACATGCCACATGGAGCATTATGGGGTTGCTCCAAGGTAAGTAGCTCTTAGCTTAGACATATTTTAGTAAGGAGCCATTATCATGTGACTCCTTGCTGGTTAATATTAGACCCAGATTGGGGTAATGGAGGTGTGAGGTGTGGTGCCTCTGGACTGGCTGAGCTGGATGGCTTTAGTGTGGCATACCTTTACATTCTATTAACACTTTTCACTTATTAATTTTCTAACACTATTTCTCTATTTTAATTACATTTCATGTTTGTATCACCCCCTCTATAGCTTCGGCTTCCTAAATACTAATTTATTAACACTATAGTTTTTTACACTGGTATGTCACGCTGTGCTTTCTGGCTCATTCTGGTGTTTTGGGGTGCCACACCCTGCACCTAGATATAGCGCTAGGGACCCCAAATATACAGAGAGGCCTTGATGCGGCTTTGGGGCTTAACCACACATTTGCGCAAATATGTGTAACGAAGATCTCTGAATTCTATTATCATGTGGGATTTATATCTGGTTACTGTTATCCATTCAGTGTGCTGGGGAAACAATTGCTTTTTTTCTTGCTCAGAAATGCCCCTTCCTTTCGAGCACCTGAATGATATCACTAAGCTAATTGAGCATTTACCAATCTATATGTATGTTGTGAGAGGCAGAGAGGTTTCTGCATTAGGAGGAGGTGCAGGCCCTGACATGCCACATGGAGCATTATGGGGTTGCTCCAAGGTAAGTAGCTCTTAGCTTAGACATATTTTAGTAAGGAGCCATTATCATGTGACTCCTTGCTGGTTAATATTAGACCCAGATTGGGGTAATGGAGGTGTGAGGTGTGGTGCCTCTGGACTGGCTGAGCTGGATGGCTTTAGTGTGGCATACCTTTACATTCTATTAACACTTTTCACTTATTAATTTTCAAACACTATTTCTCTATTTTAATTACATTTCATGTTTGTATCACCCCCTCTATAGCTTCGGCTTCCTAAATACTAATTTATTAACACTATAGTTTTTTACACTGGTATGTCACGCTGTGCTTTCTGGCTCATTCTGGTGTTTTGGGGTGCCACACCCTGCACCTAGATATAGCGCTAGGGACCCCAAATATACAGAGAGGCCTTGATGCGGCTTTGGGGCTTAACCACACATTTGCGCAAATATGTGTAACGAAGATCTCTGAATTCTATTATCATGTGGGATTTATATCTGGTTACTGTTATCCATTCAGTGTGCTGGGGAAACAATTGCTTTTTTTCTTGCTCAGAAATACCCCTTCCTTTCGAGCACCTGAATGATATCACTAAGCTAATTGAGCATTTACCAATCTATATGTATGTTGTGAGAGGCAGAGAGGTTTCTGCATTAGGAGGAGGTGCAGGCCCTGACATGCCACATGGAGCATTATGGGGTTGCTCCAAGGTAAGTAGCTCTTAGCTTAGACATATTTTAGTAAGGAGCCATTATCATGTGACTCCTTGCTGGTTAATATTAGACCCAGATTGGGGTAATGGAGGTGTGAGGTGTGGTGCCTCTGGACTGGCTGAGCTGGATGGCTTTAGTGTGGCATACCTTTACATTCTATTAACACTTTTCACTTATTAATTTTCTAACACTATTTCTCTATTTTAATTACATTTCATGTTTGTATCACCCCCTCTATAGCTTCGGCTTCCTAAATACTAATTTATTAACACTATAGTTTTTTACACTGGTATGTCACGCTGTGCTTTCTGGCTCATTCTGGTGTTTTGGGGTGCCACACCCTGCACCTAGATATAGCGCTAGGGACCCCAAATATACAGAGAGGCCTTGATGCGGCTTTGGGGCTTAACCACACATTTGCGCAAATATGTGTAACGAAGATCTCTGAATTCTATTATCATGTGGGATTTATATCTGGTTACTGTTATCCATTCAGTGTGCTGGGGAAACAATTGCTTTTTTTCTTGCTCAGAAATACCCCTTCCTTTCGAGCACCTGAATGATATCACTAAGCTAATTGAGCATTTACCAATCTATATGTATGTTGTGAGAGGCAGAGAGGTTTCTGCATTAGGAGGAGGTGCAGGCCCTGACATGCCACATGGAGCATTATGGGGTTGCTCCAAGGTAAGTAGCTCTTAGCTTAGACATATTTTAGTAAGGAGCCATTATCATGTGACTCCTTGCTGGTTAATATTAGACCCAGATTGGGGTAATGGAGGTGTGAGGTGTGGTGCCTCTGGACTGGCTGAGCTGGATGGCTTTAGTGTGGCATACCTTTACATTCTATTAACACTTTTCACTTATTAATTTTCTAACACTATTTCTCTATTTTAATTACATTTCATGTTTGTATCACCCCCTCTATAGCTTCGGCTTCCTAAATACTAATTTATTAACACTATAGTTTTTTACACTGGTATGTCACGCTGTGCTTTCTGGCTCATTCTGGTGTTTTGGGGTGCCACACCCTGCACCTAGATATAGCGCTAGGGACCCCAAATATACAGAGAGGCCTTGATGCGGCTTTGGGGCTTAACCACACATTTGCGCAAATATGTGTAACGAAGATCTCTGAATTCTATTATCATGTGGGATTTATATCTGGTTACTGTTATCCATTCAGTGTGCTGGGGAAACAATTGCTTTTTTCCTATTTCAAGGACAAGATTGATAAGATCTGGAATGAAATGGTATGCTCTTCCACAGCTAGTGACATGCTCAATTACCTACCTGAACCCTCTAACACCTTTGATCCCACAAATGAAGATGAAGTATCTTTGTCACGTTACGGGTATCTGGACGCCATTATTTACCATTTAGATGTCTCCCGAGGCTGGCTCAGCGTTCCAGGGCCGGTTCTCACCTGTGTTACTGATGTCCATACTCTACATCTCCCTCCTGTCACTCTGAGACGCTGTCACAGCGGCATCATGTTTGGCGTCTTCAGCCTCTGCGGCCTCCGCTGCCGCTCCTGAGTTTCCAGTGTACAGATTGTCAGTGTGGCATTTCATGTCTGCCGCAAGCTCCGCTGTCATCCATGAGGTTCCAGAGTGCAGGTTGCCAGTGTGACGTCTCCTGCCCTCCGCGGTCTGCGCCACCATTACTGCTGAATCTCCACATGGTTTCTCAAACTAACTTTCCCTCCAAGTGCTAACATGGGCGCAGCCATGTTGGTTTCAGTCACATGCCTTAGTTTCCACCAATCCGCTGCTACTGGAATCTGCATAATTGCCCAGCCAATGCCTGCCTTGCTGCAGGTATAAGTATCCTGTGCTTGGGGTAGGAAGGCGTCAGTGCTTTGGTTGTCAAACCTTGTTCCAGTCTCTCTCTCCTGTGATTGTTTCTCCAGGTTTCCAGCTCCTGTTTCCAGCAGCCACTAAGAGACCTGCACCTGCTTTCAAACTTGCGGTGCAGCCCGACTCTGCAGTCCTCTGTGACTCTTCCAGCTTCCAGCTACAAACCATCTGCTTCCAGCGGTCAGCTTCCAGCAGTATCCAGCTTTCTTAAAGTGCCGGTGTTGTTCCAGCGGATACCTACATACCATCAGTATCCACAAACCATTGGTATCCACCTTTCATCTTTCCAATATCCACGCTCCCTAGCATCCACTCCGTGTTTCATCACCTGGCTGGTTCCATCCAGCATCCACTCTGTGTTTTCATCATCTGGCTGGTCCCATCCAGCATTCACAGCAGTCCTTTCAGCTAAAGTGATCCAGCTCCAAGTATTACATCTGCTGACCTGTTACTCGGTTACCCTCACTACTACAGACAGGCCTGGTAAGGACAATCCATCTATGGGACTTTAACATCTGATCCATATCCTACCAGTGCTCTGTGGCTCCAGCCAAGTTTATAGTTATCCAGGAACTGTACCATCTTATCACTGCTTATTCTTTTACTACTGCTGTGTAAAATACGGAACTTGTTAATAAAACTTTTATTGACTTTTAAACCCTGGTTGTCATGGTCACACCTTCGGGTGATCCTTCTTCACTACACTTACATGTCCAGGGGTCTGATTAAACCTTCTAGGTTTAAGTTAATCCCAGCCCCTACAACTGAGGCTTCCTCCTGTCACAACTGAGGGTCTGGGCTGACAATCTTCACTCTTCTCATCTGCCTATTCTTCTACCTCTCCTCTTGAATCTATACCCTCACAAATTAGTAAAGCTCTGTTTCCTCTGCTCATCCCAACCTTAACTAAAATTTGTAATCTCTGTCTGTCTACTGGTATCTTTCCTTCTCTGCACAAGCATGCAGTGATTACTCCCACTCTGAAAAAACAAAATTGTGACCATAACTCTCTCTCAAATTATTGTCCCATTTCTCAGATCCCATGCCCCTCCAAGTTATTTGAGAGACTTGCCTCCACTTGCCTCACAAATTTTCTAGACTCACACAGCTTACTGGAACCACTTCAGTCAGGATTTCACGCCCAACACCCCAGAGACAGCACTGACAAAAGTAGTGAATGATCTGGTTACTACTAAATCTAAAGGCCACTACTTATTCTCTTTGATCTCTCTACTGCTTTTGACACTGTTGACCACTCTCTTCTCATACAAACACTACAATCCCTAGGTCTTCATGACATATCCCTTTCTTGGTTCTCATCCTATATTTCTAATTGCTCCTTCAGGGTTTGTTTCTCTGAATACACCTCCTCTTCACTACCTCTCTCAGTCTTAGGTCCTCTGCTTTTCACAATCTGTACCACATCTCTTGGCAAACTAATCAGCTCATTTGGATTTCAATATAATCTGTAAGCGGATGATATGCAAATCTATCAATTCTCCCCAGAATTGTCACCATTGGCATTGAGCCGTGTCATTGAAAGCCTTTCTGCCATTAAATCTTGGATGACATCTCACCACCTAAAACTTAATATTTCCAAAATAGAATTAATTATATTTCCACCTGCCAATAGCAGCTACTGTCCTGATATCTCTATCACTGTTGATAATTTAGCAATTAACCCTACCCCACAAGCTCCCTGCCTAGGTGTCATTCTTGACTCTGAACTTTCCTTTCTTCCTCACATTGGATCTGTCTCAAAATCATGTTACAAATCTCTAAGAAACACATCCAAAATATAACCATATCTTACACAAGACACAGCAAAATGTCTTCTCCTGCATTGATTATTGTAATAGTCTCCTGACTGGTCTTCACAAACAAAGGCTCTCACCACAACAATACATTCTGATTGCAGCTGCAAGGCTAATCTTCCTTGCTAGACGTTTATCATCTGCAGTTCCGCTCTGTCAGTCATTCCATTGGTTACCGGTATTCTACTGTATTAAGGCTTTTAGCCAAACTACACCAACATACATCTCTTCACTCATCTCAGAATATCTCCTTACCCAACTTCTCCGCTCTGCACAAGATCTGTGTCTCTCATCCACACTTATTACTTGTTCCCACTCAAAATTACAGGACTTTATCCAGGCTTCACCCACTCTATGGAATGCCCTCCCACACACAATAAGACTCACCTCTAGTCTCCAAACCTTTAAACGTTCCCTGAAAACTCACCTCTTCAGACAAGCCTATTAAATTCCAGACCCACCCACATAACATTCAATGCTTCCCTATCTATTTACATCCTCTGTACAGTATTCATAACATCACATATTTTGTCTTTCTTTACTCTCACACCCTCCTGACCCTTGACCAACATTGCTGGGTGATCATATCATACAACCCATTAAGAAGTTAGCAATCTGATGGACCATTATGCAATAGGTAGCATCTATCCTCATGTATCAATGCTTATTTCCCCATAGATTGTAAACTTGTGAGCAGGGCCTTCCTACCTCAATGTCAGTCCGTTTTTGCCCAGTTTTGTTCTATTACTGTTATTCTAATTGTAAAACACAGCAAAATATGCTGCGCTATATAAGAAACTGTTAATAAATAAATAATAACTTGGAGTGAAAAAAAAACAGCTGCCGCTGTATAGTATCACTTCATATACAGATTCAGATTCAGTTGCACACAGATATAAAAGTGTTGCATATCAAATTAATCACTGTAGTCTCATTAACTGATTTTGTTGCAACCCATTGAGACTAAGATGCACTTTTGGATGAAAAAAAGATGCTTGCCAAAACTGGAGTTGCACAGGATGTGGAGTGTTGAGACTGGCAATAGTGTATGAGGAAACATCTGTATCTCGTAACAATGGCGCAGAGAGGGGTGGAGAGCGGGTACTAATTACACTGGCCTGGGCTGCTGGAGGAACCTGGATCAGCTGCATCCCCCCCTCCCCCCGCCCCGGGAATATATTTGTGACTGGCGCCACCTTTCCAGTGATATCTTTGGGAAGATGGTGCCGCACATTGAAAGCAAAGACTCAGGCACGGGTCATTTTCCCAAAAATCACTGGGAAGATGGTGCAGGGTGCAGGCGGGGACAGAGGGATCTGCTCCCTGATCAAGTAAGTTATAAAGCAGGTGCCCTCCCCATGCCCCCCCTCCCGTCCCCCTGTGTAAAATTGGCACCTCCCCTGTGGGGCATGCAATTGCCTAGCTATTATTTTATTTGTAACATAATTTTAGATTAATGGACATCATCACATTCCTCACCGGGAGGGGTGTAGCTTTGAAAAGTGGATGTGATGACGCCAAATAATATGACATTTTGTTAAAAATTAATTAATTGCTGGGCCGCTGCATGCTCACAGGGGGTGGCATAGAGAGTCATGCACGCTGATGACCAACCCCCTCTATGCCTGTACAGACTGGCTCCAGCAACCAACGTCCTTCCTGCTGGCCTTGATACCAAACACCAACCTCACCATTCACATTACATTCCTGTGTTGTTTTTTTCCCCCATTGGTCGGTTAATAAAAGGTCATGGAAGGATCTTCAGCCAAGTTTTAAAGTGTTACCATAGAAAAGGATGATTGTGTATCTGAACGCTAAATAGTCACTTATAAATGAGTGGTGCTATAGTTACACACTCAAATTAGAGATTTCACCCCTATATATATATATTCAATAAGTGTTTACTTATTACTACAGAGGGTGCTGCCTACTAGGGAATAAGATACAACTAGAAAAAGGATAAAAAAAATATTGTGATTTTTGTTCACATTTATATCAAACTAGCTGGAGTACCCGGCGTTGCCCGGGATTTTAAGTAGAGATGAGCGGGTTCGGTTCCTCTGAATCCGAACCCGCCCGAACTTCATGTTTTTTCTCACGGGTCCGAGCGACTCGGATCTTCCCGCCTTGCTCGGTTAACCCGAGCGCGCCCGAACGTCATCATGACGCTGTCGGATTCTCGCGAGGCTCGGATTCTATCGCGAGACTCGGATTCTATATAAGGAGCCGCGCGTCGCCGCCATTTTCACACGTGCATTGAGATTGATAGGGAGAGGACGTGGCTGGCGTCCTCTCCATTTAGATTAGAAGAGAGAGAGTGAGATTGATTTGAGACAGAGACACTTGATTTACTGGAGCTTAGGAGTACTGTAGAGAGTGCAGAGTTTACTAGTGACTGACCACAGTGACCACCAGACAGTGCAGTTTTATTTAATATAATCCGTTCTCTGCCTGAAAAAAACGATACACAGTGACTCAGTCACATACCATATCTGTGTGCACTGCTCAGCCCAGTGTGCTGCATCATCTATGTATATATCTGACTGTGCTCACACAGCTTATAATTGTGGGGGAGACTGGGGAGCAGTGCCAGTTATAGGTTATAGCAGGAGCCAGGAGTACATATTATTAAAATTAAACAGTGCACACTTTTGCTGCAGGAGTGCCACTGCCAGTGTGACTGACCAGTGACCTGACCACACTGACCACCAGTATAGTTAGTAGTATACTATATTGTGATTGCCTGAAAAAGTTAAACACTCGTCGTGTGACTTGTGTGGTGTTTTTTTTTTTATTCTATAAAAAACTCATTCTGCTGACAGACAGTGTCCAGCAGGTCCGTCATTATATAATATATACCTGTCCGGCTGCAGTAGTGATATATATATATTTTTTATATCATTATTTATCATCCAGTCGCAGCAGACACAGTACGGTAGTTCACGGCTGTAGCTACCTCTGTGTCGGCACTCGGCAGTCCATCCATAATTGTATACCACCTACCCGTGGTTTTTTTTTCTTTCTTCTTTATACATACTACATCTCATTATCATCCAGTCTATATTAGCAGCAGACACAGTACAGTACGGTAGTCCACGGCTGTAGCTACCTCTGTGTCGGCACTCGGCAGTCCGTCCATAATTGTATACCACCTACCCGTGTTTTTTTTTTCTTTCTTCTTTATACATACATACTACATCTCATTATCAACCAGTCTATATTAGCAGCAGACACAGTACAGTACGGTAGTCCACGGCTGTAGCTACCTCTGTGTCGGCTCTCGGCAGTCCATCCATAATTGTATACCACCTACCCGTGGTTTTTTTTTCTTTCTTCTTTATACATACTACATCTCATTATCATCCAGTCTATATTAGCAGCAGACACAGTACAGTACGGTAGTCCACGGCTGTAGCTACCTCTGTGTCGGCACTCGGCAGTCCATCCATAAT
Organism: Pseudophryne corroboree; assembly: GCF_028390025.1. NCBI lineage: Eukaryota > Metazoa > Chordata > Amphibia > Anura > Myobatrachidae > Pseudophryne > Pseudophryne corroboree. Next base: position 394,497,588 of record NC_086451.1, read on the forward strand.
TGTATACCACCTACCCGTGGTTTTTTTTTTCTTTCTTCTTTATACATACATACTACATCTCTTTATCAACCAGTCTATATTAGCAGCAGACACAGTACGGTAGTCCACGGCTGTAGCTACCTCTGTGTCGGCACTCGGCAGTCCATCCATAATTGTATACCACCTACCCGTGGTTTTTTTTTCTTTCTTCTTTATACATACTACATCTCATTATCATCCAGTCTATATTAGCAGCAGACACAGTACAGTACGGTAGTCCACGGCTGTAGCTACCTCTGTGTCGGCACTCGGCAGTCCGTCCATAATTGTATACCACCTACCCGTGGTTTTTTTTTCTTTCTTCTTTATACATACATACTACATCTCATTATCAACCAGTCTATATTAGCAGCAGACACAGTACAGTACGGTAGTCCACGGCTGTAGCTACCTCTGTGTCGGCACTCGGCAGTCCATCCATAATTGTATACCACCTACCCGTGGTTTTTTTTTCTTTCTTCTTTATACATACTACATCTCATTATCATCCAGTCTATATTAGCAGCAGACACAGTACAGTACGGTAGTCCACAGCTGTAGCTACCTCTGTGTCGGCACTCGGCAGTCCGTCCATAATTGTATACCACCTACCCGTGGTTTTTTTTTCTTTCTTCTTTATACATACATACTACATCTCTTTATCAACCAGTCTATATTAGCAGCAGACACAGTACAGTAGTCCACGGCTGTAGCTACCTCTGTGTCGGCACTCGGCAGTCCATCCATAATTGTATACCACCTACCCGTGGTTTTTTTTTCTTTCTTCTTTATACATACATACTACATCTCTTTATCAACCAGTCTATATTAGCAGCAGACACAGTACAGTACGGTAGTCCACGGCTGTAGCTACCTCTGTGTCGGCACTCGGCAGTCCGTCCATAATTGTATACCACCTACCCGTGGTTTTTTTTTCTTTCTTCTTTATACATACATACTACATCTCTTTATCAACCAGTCTATATTAGCAGCAGACACAGTACAGTACGGTAGTCCACGGCTGTAGCTACCTCTGTGTCGGCACTCGGCAGTCCGTCCATAATTGTATACCACCTACCCGTGGTTTTTTTTTCTTTCTTCTTTATACATACATACTACATCTCTTTATCAACCAGTCTATATTAGCAGCAGACACAGTACAGTACGGTAGTCCACGGCTGTAGCTACCTCTGTGTCGGCTCTCGGCAGTCCGTCCATAATTGTATACCACCTACCCGTGTTTTTTTTTTCTTTCTTCTTTATACATACATACTACATCTCTTTATCAACCAGTCTATATTAGCAGCAGACACAGTACGGTAGTCCACGGCTGTAGCTACCTCTGTGTCGGCACTCGGCAGTCCGTCCATAATTGTATACTAGTATCCATCCATCTCCATTGTTTACCTGAGGTGCCTTTTAGTTGTGCCTATTAAAATATGGAGAACAAAAATGTTGAGGTTCCAAAATTAGGGAAAGATCAAGATCCACTTTCACCTCGTGCTGAAGCTGCTGCCACTAGTCATGGCCGAGACGATGAAATGCCAGCAACGTCGTCTGCCAAGGCCGATGCCCAATGTCATAGTACAGAGCATGTCAAATCCAAAACACCAAATATCAGTAAAAAAAGGACTCCAAAACCTAAAATAAAATTGTCGGAGGAGAAGCGTAAACTTGCCAATATGCCATTTACCACACGGAGTGGCAAGGAACGGCTGAGGCCCTGGCCTATGTTCATGGCTAGTGGTTCAGCTTCACAGGAGGATGGAAGCACTCAGCCTCTCGCTAGAAAACTGAAAAGACTCAAGCTGGCAAAAGCACCGCAAAGAACTGTGCGTTCTTCGAAATCCCAAATCCACAAGGAGAGTCCAATTGTGTCGGTTGCGATGCCTGACCTTCCCAACACTGGACGTGAAGAGCATGCGCCTTCCACCATTTGCACGCCCCCTGCAAGTGCTGGAAGGAGCACCCGCAGTCCAGTTCCTGATAGTCAGATTGAAGATGTCAGTGTTGAAGTACACCAGGATGAGGAGGATATGGGTGTTGCTGGCGCTGGGGAGGAAATTGACCAGGAGGATTCTGATGGTGAGGTGGTTTGTTTAAGTCAGGCACCCGGGGAGACACCTGTTGTCCATGGGAGGAATATGGCCGTTGACATGCCTGGTGAAAATACCAAAAAAATCAGCTCTTCGGTGTGGAAGTATTTCAACAGAAATGCGGACAACAGGTGTCAAGCCGTGTGTTCCCTTTGTCAAGCTGTAATAAGTAGGGGTAAGGACGTTAACCACCTCGGAACATCCTCCCTTATACGTCACCTGCAGCGCATTCATAATAAGTCAGTGACAAGTTCAAAAACTTTGGGTGACAGCGGAAGCAGTCCACTGACCAGTAAATCCCTTCCTCTTGTAACCAAGCTCACGCAAACAACCCCACCAACTCCCTCAGTGTCAATTTCCTCCTTCCCCAGGAATGCCAATAGTCCTGCAGGCCATGTCACTGGCAATTCTGACGATTCCTCTCCTGCCTGGGATTCCTCCGATGCATCCTTGCGTGTAACGCCTACTGCTGCTGGCGCTGCTGTTGTTGCTGCTGGGAGTCGATGGTCATCCCAGAGGGGAAGTCGTAAGACCACTTTTACTACTTCCACCAAGCAATTGACTGTCCAACAGTCCTTTGCGAGGAAGATGAAATATCACAGCAGTCATCCTACTGCAAAGCGGATAACTGAGGCCTTGGCATCCTGGGTGGTGAAAAACGTGGTTCCGGTATCCATCATTACTGCAGAGCCAACTAGAGACTTGTTGGAGGTACTGTGTCCCCGGTACCAAATACCATCTAGGTTCCATTTCTCTAGGCAGGCGATACCGAAAATGTACACAGACCTCAGAAAAAGAGTCACCAGTGTCCTAAAAAATGCAGCTGTACCCAATGTCCACTTAACCACGGACATGTGGACAAGTGGAGCAGGGCAGGGTCAGGACTATATGACTGTGACAGCCCACTGGGTAGATGTATGGACTCCCGCCGCAAGAACAGCAGCGGCGGCACCAGTAGCAGCATCTCGCAAACGCCAACTCTTTCCTAGGCAGGCTACGCTTTGTATCACCGGTTTCCAGAATACGCACACAGCTGAAAACCTCTTACGGCAACTGAGGAAGATCATCGCGGAATGGCTTGCCCCAATTGGACTCTCCTGTGGATTTGTGGCATCGGACAACGCCAGCAATATTGTGTGTGCATTAAATATGGGCAAATTCCAGCACGTCCCATGTTTTGCACATACCTTGAATTTGGTGGTGCAGAATTATTTAAAAAACGACAGGGGCGTGCAAGAGATGCTGTCGGTGGCCAGAAGAATTGCGGGACACTTTCGGCGTACAGGCACCACGTACAGAAGACTGGAGCACCACCAAAAACTACTGAACCTGCCCTGCCATCATCTGAAGCAAGAAGTGGTAACGAGGTGGAATTCAACCCTCTATATGCTTCAGAGGTTGGAGGAGCAGCAAAAGGCCATTCAAGCCTATACAATTGAGCACGATATAGGAGGTGGAATGCACCTGTCTCAAGCGCAGTGGAGAATGATTTCAACGTTGTGCAAGGTTCTGATGCCCTTTGAACTTGCCACACGTGAAGTCAGTTCAGACACTGCCAGCCTGAGTCAGGTCATTCCCCTCATCAGGCTTTTGCAGAAGAAGCTGGAGACATTGAAGGAGGAGCTAACACGGAGCGATTCCGCTAGGCATGTGGGACTTGTGGATGGAGCCCTTAATTCGCTTAACAAGGATTCACGGGTGGTCAATCTGTTGAAATCAGAGCACTACATTTTGGCCACCATGCTCGATCCTAGATTTAAAGCCTACCTTGGATCTCTCTTTCCAGCAGACACAAGTCTGCTGGGGTTGAAAGACCTGCTGGTGAGAAAATTGTCAAGTCAAGCGGAACGCGACCTGTCAACATCTCCTCCTTCACATTCTCCCGCAACTGGGGGTGCGAGGAAAAGGCTCAGAATTCCGAGCCCACCCGCTGGCGGTGATGCAGGGCAGTCTGGAGCGACTGCTGATGCTGACATCTGGTCCGGACTGAAGGACCTGACAACGATTACGGACATGTCGTCTACTGTCACTGCATATGATTCTCTCCCCATTGAAAGAATGGTGGAGGATTATATGAGTGACCGCATCCAAGTAGGCACGTCACACAGTCCGTACTTATACTGGCAGGAAAAAGAGGCAATTTGGAGGCCCTTGCACAAACTGGCTTTATTCTACCTAAGTTGCCCTCCCACAAGTGTGTACTCCGAAAGAGTGTTTAGTGCCGCCGCTCACCTTGTCAGCAATCGGCGTACGAGGTTACATCCAGAAAATGTGGAGAAGATGATGTTCATTAAAATGAATTATAATCAATTCCTCCGCGGAGACATTGACCAGCAGCAATTGCCTCCACAAAGTACACAGGGAGCTGAGATGTGGATTCCAGTGGGGACGAATTGATAATCTGTGAGGAGGGGGATGTACACGGTGATATATCGGAGGATGATGATGAGGTGGACATCTTGCCTCTGTAGAGCCAGTTTGTGCAAGGAGAGATTAATTGCTTCTTTTTTGGGGGGGGTCCAAACCAACCCGTCATATCAGTCACAGTCGTGTGGCAGACCCTGTCACTGAAATGATGGGTTGGTTAAAGTGTGCATGTCCTGTTTTGTTTATACAACATAAGGGTGGGTGGGAGGGCCCAAGGACAATTCCATCTTGCACCTATTTTTTCTTTTATTTTTCTTTGCGTCATGTGCTGTTTGGGGAGGGTTTTTTGGAAGGGCCATCCTACGTGACACTGCAGTGCCACTCCTAGATGGGCCCGGTGTTTGTGTCGGCCACTAGGGTCGCTTATCTTACTCACACAGTCAGCTACCTCATTGCGCCTCTTTTTTTCTTTGCGTCATGTGCTGTTTGGGGAGGGGTTTTTGGAAGGGCCATCCTACGTGACACTGCAGTGCCACTCCTAGATGGGCCCGGTGTTTGTGTCGGCCACTAGGGTCGCTTATCTTACTCACACAGTCAGCTACCTCATTGCGCCTCTTTTTTTCTTTGCGTCATGTGCTGTTTGGGGAGGGTTTTTTGGAAGGGACATCCTGCGTGACACTGCAGTGCCACTCCTAGATGGGCCCGGTGTTTGTGTCGGCCACTAGGGTCGCTAATCTTACTCACACAGCTACCTCATTGCGCCTCTTTTTTTCTTTGCGTCATGTGCTGTTTGGGGAGGGTTTTTTGGAAGGGACATCCTGCGTGACACTGCAGTGCCACTCCTAGATGGGCCCGGTGTTTGTGTCGGCCACTAGGGTCGCTAATCTTACTCACACAGCTACCTCATTGCGCCTCTTTTTTTCTTTGCGTCATGTGCTGTTTGGGGAGGGTTTTTTGGAAGGGACATCCTGCGTGACACTGCAGTGCCACTCCTAGATGGGCCCGGTGTTTGTGTCGGCCACTAGGGTCGCTTATCTTACTCACACAGTCAGCTACCTCATTGCGCCTCTTTTTTTCTTTGCGTCATGTGCTGTTTGGGGAGGGTTTTTTGGAAGGGACATCCTGCGTGACACTGCAGTGCCACTCCTAGATGGGCCCGGTGTTTGTGTCGGCCACTAGGGTCGCTTATCTTACACAGCGACCTCGGTGCAAATTTTAGGACTAAAAATAATATTGTGAGGTGTGAGGTATTCAGAATAGACTGAAAATGAGTGGAAATTATGGTTTTTGAGGTTAATAATACTTTGGGATCAAAATGACCCCCAAATTCTATGATTTAAGCTGTTTTTTAGGGTTTTTTGAAAAAAACACCCGAATCCAAAACACACCCGAATCCGACAAAAAAAATTCGGTGAGGTTTTGCCAAAACGCGGTCGAACCCAAAACACGGCCGCGGAACCGAACCCAAAACCAAAACACAAAACCCGAAAAATTTCAGGCGCTCATCACTAATTTTAAGAATGTCTGTTTACAAAAATAAATGTAAATATTAATCACACAGTATAAACAACATTGTAGATAGCTGAATACCCGTGCTTCGCTACGGGATAAGGATGGTAAATTTGAATGATAGTTGTTCGTTAATTTATGTTGGTTGGAGATCTAGTATATAGGGATATCTTGCTTCCCTGATGCACTTTGTGTAATGGCCGGACCCCTTTTTGGTCCCCAAAGGGACCCTGCTCTTCCCACTATACAACTCTCAGTCTGTGGCTTCCTGCTGCCTCCATTCCCATCCTCACATCATGTCAGTGCCCCTGTGAAATTATAATTTTTTTCCAGTTTCCTATATAGCGCAGCACATTATGTATCTTCTGATATACTCTGTGCTGCGAGGGGGCCATGCTACTTCCACTATATAACTATCAGTGTGTGGGTTTGTGCTACCTGCATTCCCCTCCTCACATCATGTCACTGGCCCTGTCATCACTGAGATATTATGCATGTCCTGATATAGTCTGTGCTGCTTGCCCACCCCTAGGGGTGCTAGTGGTGTGTTACCCCCACTGTGTTTGTTCCCAGAGTGTAAGTCATATGTGTAGCAAGTTTGGTGTAAATTGCTCCAGGCATTCCAAAGTTATGCTGTCTGCTGAAAAACTCTGTGCTGCTTCCTCACCGCTAGGGGTGACTTACCGTCACAGTGTTTGTTCCCATCTTGTAAGTCATATATGTACAAAGCTTTTTGTAAATTGTTCCAGGCATTTGGGAGTTACAGTATGCTGTCTCCTGAAATAGACGTGAACAAGGTTGACATGGAAAAAGGTTGACATGGAAAAAGGTCGACATGAGTTTTTTATGTTTTTTTGGTGTCGTTTTCTCCGTAATGTGACCGAGAACCCCAATTGGTGCACAGGGTCACCTCACATGGCTCGCTTCACTTTGGGTAAGGTTACCGTTTCCATTTGTAGTTCACGTGGATTGTAAAGTATGAAAAAGTTTAAAATGTTTTTTGTTTTGTTTTTTTAAACTACATTTTTCCATGTCGACCTTGTTCAAGTCGACCTATTGGCCGTGTTTACCTATTTCAGGTGTTGACCTAAGGTGTGTCGACCAGTTGGTGTCAACCTAAGTGGTGTCGACCTGGAGTCCGGATACTAATTCCACAATAGTGATACGACAATTGCAGAAGGATTGTAGTTCTATTATAATTATATCTATTTGGATAATTAATGCAGTTTTAATATAACCTTAACTGCAGAGCAATTGTAGTAGCAAGCTCCTCTGGTGTAAAAGCCTGATTTATCATTTATTTATCATATGTCCTAGAGGATGCTAGAACCGTCTATACCCCAGTACCATGGGGTATAGATGGTTCCGCAGGAGCCATGGGCACTTTAAGACTTTTCAAAGGGTGTGAACTGGCTCCTCCCCTATGCCCCTCCTCCAGACCTCAGTTTTAGAAATGTGCCCAGGCAGACGGGTCGCACTCTAGTGGAGCTCTACTGAGTTTCTCTGAAAGACTCTATGTTAGTTTTTTTTATTTTCAGGGAGGACTGCTGGCAACAGTCTCCCTGCTTCGTGGGACTTAGGGGGCAGGGGTAGGAACCAACTTCCTGAATAGTTTCATGGCTCTGCTTCTGGCTGACAGGACACCATTAGCTCCTGAAGGGTACTGAACGCTAGCTGCGGCTAAGTGCTCACTCCCACAGCCCGCCATCACCTCCCTTACAGAGCCAGAAGTCAGAAGACAGGTGAGTGTAAGAAGAAAATGATCTTCAGACATCGTGACAGCTAAAAGCTACCGCGCAGCAGGCATGAACGCTGCGCGCCATGCAAATCATCGCACACAGGCACTGCAGGGCGCGCGGGGGCGCCCTGGGCAGCATGAAACCTAGTAAAACTGGCGAATAATGGGGCATAAGATGCTAAGGCACAGTCCTACCCCTGCCAGTATAAATATTAGTATAAAAAAATCTGAGGGGAAACGCGCCATTACGGGGGCTCGGCTTCCTCCTGAGTCAGCCAGCACATTGCTCAGCGCCATTTTCTCTACTTCCAGGCTGCAGAGAAGAACACTGGTCCTCCTCAACTGCTGAGCCAAGTATCAGGGTGCAAAACGGGGTGGGGGGTGGGGCACAGTGAAATTTGGTGCTATATGTAATGTGATTATCATTATAAAACCGCAGCAGGTCTGTGGGCATTTTGTGTTTCACAGACATTTTATTAGTGGCGCTGGGTTGTGAAATGGCAAATCCTATCTGTGTCCTTCTGACAGATTTTACTGTGGGTCTGTCCCCTATAAGTCCCGGAGTGTCTGTGGTGTGTTTGGGCACGTGTGTGACATGTCTGAGGCAGGGAGCTCTTCCCCTGAGGGAGCCATTTTAGGGACACAGAGTTGTAATGTGGTGGCGCTGCCGGCACACCACGAGCCTGAATGGTTGAAAGATTTACGTGATAGTGTGAATCATATCAGTAAGAGATTGGATAAGTCTGAGTCTCATGCAGAAAACTGGAGAAAATCAGTGGAAGATGTGATATTTCATGGTTCAGCCTTTTCATCCACATGTGACCCCTCTGAGTCACATAAGAGACCTTTTGCACAAATAGTACAAACTGATACCGACACGGACTCTGATCCCTGTGTCAACGATAGTGATTCCAGGGGAAGAGATCCTAAATTAGCAAAAAGCATTCAATACATGATTGTTGCTATAAAGGAGGTCTTGGAAGTTACGGAAGCCCCTCCTGTACCTCAGAAGAAGGCTTTTTTTTATAAGGAAAAGAGAATTACCGTAGCTTTCCCTCCTTCTCACAAGCTAAATACTCTCTTTGAGGGAGTTTGGGCAAACCCTGAAAAGAAATTTCAGATTCCCAAAAGAATTCAGGTTGCTTATCCTTTCCCGGCAGAGGACAGGAAAAGATGGGAGTCACCCCCTGTTCTAGACAGTGCCCTGTCACGTTTAACTAAAAAGGTGATTCTCCCTGCACCTGGGACGGCTTCACCAAAGGAGCTGGCAGACCACAAGTTGGAGACTACGTTAAAATCTATTTTGTGGCCAGTGGTATGCTACTCAGGATTACCATTGCTTGTGCGTGGGTGAGTACTGAGTAGTGCTATCGAAAAATGGTCAGACAACTTGACATCTGAAATTGACACGATAGATAGAGACGAGATTCTCCTAAAGTTAGGTCATATCAAAGATGCTGCTGCATACATGCTAGAAGCCATGAAAGAAATTGGGCTCTTGGCTTCAAAAGCCGCTACTATGGCAGTCTCAGCTCGGAGGGCATTGTGGATTCACCAGTGGAATGCTCATGCAAATTCCAAAAGAAATATGGAGGCTCTCCCGTATAAAGGTGAGGCCTTGTTTGGAGATGGGTGGATGCGTCAGCCTCTGTGGCTACCGCAGGTAAGTCGACTTTCTTGCCTTATGCTCCTACACCGGCAAAAAAGACACATCACACTCAGATGCAGTCCTTTCGGTCCAACAAATACAAGAAGGCCAAAGGTTCCCCTTCTTTGCAGGTAGAGGAAGGGGAAGAGGAAAAAAGTCTGCAGCATCTCCAGGTTCGCAGGAGCAGAAATCTACCCCTGCTTCTGCAAAATCTGCAGCATGACGCTGGGGCTCCCTTGCGGGAGTCCGCTCGGGTGGGAGCACGTCTGAAACTTTTAAGGCAGATCTGGGCTCAATCTGGCCTGGACCTATGGGTATTGCAAATAGTGTCCCATGGCTACAAGCTGGAGTTTCAAAACGTCCCCCATGCCAATTTTTCAAATTGACCTTGCCAGCTTCTCTTCCAGACAGAGAAGTAATAACAGCTGCAATTCAAAAATTATGTCAGGATCAAGTCATTGTCCTGGTACCCTTGTCACAACAGGGAGAAGGGTTTTATTCAAGCCTCTTCGTAGTTCCGAAGCCGGACGGCTTGGTCAGACCAATTTTAAACCTGAAATCTCTGAATCTCTACCTGAAAAGGTTCAAGTTCAAGATGGAATCTCTGAGGGCAGTGATTTCCAGTTAGGAGGAAGGGGATGTCATGGTGTCAGTAGACATAAAAGATGCTTACTTACATGTTCCCATTTAATCTGAGATTCGCAGTACAGGATTGCATTACCAGTTCCAGACATTACCGTTCGGACTCTCCACGGCACCAAGGGTGTTCACAAAGGTGATGGCAGAGATGATGGTCATCCTTCGACAACAAGGAGTCAATATAATTCCTTACCTGGACGATCTCCTGATAAAAGCGAGATCCAGGGAATGGTTGGTGCAGAACATTGCACTCTCCCTGTCAATACTCCAACAGTACAGTTGGATCATGAATTTTCCAAAGTCGCAGTTGGAACCGACGACAAGGTTGTCCTCTTTTGGGAATGATACTGGACACAGACGTTCATAGGGTATTTCTCCCAGTAGAAAAGGCTCTGTAAATCCAGAGAAAGGTCAAACTAATTTTGAAACCAACGAGAAAGTCGATCCATCAATGCGTTCGTTTGTTGGGAAAGATGGTAGTGGCCTACGAGGCCACACAGTTTGGCCAATTCCATGCAAGAGTATTCCAGTGGGACCTGTTGGACAAGTGGTCCGGATCCCACCTACACATGCATCAGAAGATATTCCTGTCCTTCAAAGCCAGGATTTCGCTCCTGTGGTGGCTACACAGTTCTCACCTATTAGAGGGACACAGGTTCGGGATTCAGGACTGGGTCCTAATAACCACAGATGCAAGTCTCCGAGGCTGGGGAGCAGTCACGCAGGGAAAAAGTTTCCAAGGAAAATGGTCAAGTCAGGAAACCTGTCTTCAAATAAATGTTCTGGAATTGAGAACCATTTACAATGGCCTTCTACAAGCGGTGCATCTTCTTCAAGATCAACCCATGCAGATCCAGTTGGACAATGTAACAGCAGTCGCGTACATAAACCGTCAGGGCGGAACGAAAAGCAGAGCGGCAATGGCAGAGGTGACAAAGATCCTCCTAGGGAAGAAAGACATGCAAGAGCTCTGTCGGCAATTTTCATTCCGGGAGTGGACAACTGGGAAGCAGACTTCCTCAGCAGACATGATCTCCATCCAGGAGAATGGGGCCTCCACCAAGAAGTCGTCACAGAGGTGGCAAGTCTTTGGGGAGTTCCTCAAGTAGACATGATGGCGTCTCGTCTCACCTAGAAGCTTCAGATATATTGTTCCAGGTCGAGAGACCAACAAGCAATAGCAGTGGATGCACTGGTGACTCAGTGGGTGTTTCGGTCGGTATATGTCTTCCCTCCACTTCCACTGATTCCAAAAGTTCTCAAAATTATAAGAAGAACAAGGGTTCGAGCAATCTTCATTGCCCCAGACTGGCCAAGGAGGGTTTGGTATCCAGATCTTCAGGAGTTGCTCATAGAAGATCCTCGGCCTCTTCCTCCTCGCGAGGACCTGCTACAGCAGGGGCCATGCGTGTATCAAGACTTACCGTGGCTACGTTTGACAGCATGGCTGTTGAGCGCCGGATCCTAGCCAGAAAGGGTATTCCCAATGAAGTCATCCCCACTCTTATTCAGGCCAGGAAAGGAGTAACGTCTAAACATTACTACTGTATTTGGAGAAAATATGTGTCTTGGTGTGAATCCAAGAAAGCTCCCATGGAGGAGTTTGAGTTAGGACGTTTTCTCCATTTTCTGCAGGCTGGTGTGGATGCGGGCCTTAGGTTGGGTTCAATCAAGGTCCAGATTTTGGCTTTATCAGTTTTCTTTCAAAAACAATTGGCCTCCCTTACAGAAGTTCAGACGTTCGTGAAAGGGGTTCTGCACATCCAGCCTCCATTTGTGCCTCCTGTGGCACTATGGGACCTTAATGTGATGTTGCAGTTCCTTCAATCGAGTTGGTTTGAACCTCTACAGGAGATAGAGTTGAAGTTTCTCACTTGGAAAGTGGTGATGCTTTTGGCCTTGGTATTCACAAGGTGGGTGTCTGAGTTGGGACCTTGTCTCACAAGAGCCCTTATCTGATCTTCAATGAAGATAGGGCAGAGTTAAGAACTCGCCAACAATTTCTTCCGAAGGTGGTTTCGTCTTTCCACATAAACCAACCTATTGTGGTGCCAGTGGCTACTGACACTTTCACTGTGGCAAAGTCTCTTGATGTGGTTAGAGTTTTGAAGATTTATGTCGCAAGAACAGCTCGGAGAAGGAAACCAGAGGCTCTGTTTGTCCTGTATGCTCCCAACAAGATTGGGTGTCCTGCTTTTAAGCAGACTATTGCGCGCTGGATCAGATGGATGATTCAGCATGCTCATTCCATGGCAGGATTGCTGATACCGAAATCGATAAATGCCCATTCTGCTAGGAAGGTGGGCTCATCCTGGGCGGCTGCCCGGGGCGTCTCGACTTTACAACTTTGCCGAGCAGCTACTTGGTCAGGGTCAAATACGTTTGCTAAGTTTTACAGGTTTGACACCTTGGTCGATGAGGACCTCAAGATTGGTCAATCGGTGCTGCAGGGTCACCTGCACTCTCCCGCCCTTACTGGAGCTTTGGCATAACCCCATGGTACTAAAGTGGACCCCAGCATCCTCTAGGACGTATGAGAAAATAGGATTTTAATACCTACCGGTAAATCCTTTTCTCCTAGTCCGTAGAGGATGCTGGGCACCCGACCCAGTGCGTACTTTACCTGCAATTTTGTTACTTTTATGATTACACTAGTTGTGTTACAATTGTTTTCAGCATGTTGCTGCTAATGGTTCATGCCTGTTGGCGTGTGTTATGTTGAATGCCATGTTGTGCGGCATGGTTGAGGTGTGAACTGGTATGAATCTCACCATTAGTATAAAAGTAAATACTTTCCTCGAAATGTCCGTCTCCCTGGGCACAGTTCCTATAACTGGGGTCTGGAGGAGGGGCATAGAGGTAGGAGCCAGTTCACACCCTTTGAAAAGTCTTAGAGTGCCCATGGCTTCTGCGGAACCATCTATACCCCATGGTACTGAAGTGGACCCCAGCATCCTCTACGGACTTGGAGAAAAGGATTTACCGGTAGGTATTAAAATCCTATTATTCTAATTATTTTCGTATTATTCTTACTCCGATGTTCCCACTACTTGTGGAAAGCTTATTTTTTAATTATTATTTGAATGTGATTCATGTTAGGAGTGGATACATGTGTATATTAAACTATACCATAAATATGTATAAGGCTTAAGGTATGTATATTCATATTGTTAGTTACCTAATGTTATTATATTCGTGTCACGATTTTGGGTAGGTAAGAATAAATGTCACATTCTGTGACATGATTTAGGTGGTTGTGTAAAAAGAATGATCTATTATGTGAATTAGAATGAAAGGATAATCCGTGACCGTTATTCATTTCAGGGAAGTATGGTTGACTTGTGTCATAATTCTATCCACTCGTAAACCTACCTGGGATCGTGCATCTTTAATATGTTTCTGAGTCTGAATAGATATATTTAAGACTTAGGGTAAGTATATTCATATTATAGATTACCTAATATTATTATATTTGTGTCCCAATTTTTAGGTACTACAGGGGAAGAAATGGGGGCAGATGCACTATGCAATCATTACTATAAATAACAATATATAATATAATAAGAGGTTGTTGCATATAATTGGCCAATGATATGGGCTTGCCCACCGTGTCGAGGTCACTTCTATTGAGCAAGTCCCTAACACTTTGGGGTTCACATCGGGTGGCAGGGCACCCCCAAATCAGCCCAGCCACGAACCCCCCAAGGGCATCACACTAGTAGAAAATAGTGATGTGTAATTAAGTATAGGATAAGCAGAGGTAGTTACGGAGTGTAGAAAGTGTTTTAAAATTAGATATAAAGTATGTGAAAAAATATACTGTACATGGATAAAATAACACACATAGGAGGTAGTGAAAAAAATAAGATTTTACTTACCGGTAAATCTATTTCTCGTAGTCCGTAGTGGATGCTGGGGACTCCGTAAGGACCATGGGGATAGACGGGCTCCGCAGGAGACATGGGCACTTTAAGAAAGAATTTAGGTTCTGGTGTGCACTGGCTCCTCCCTCTATGCCCCTCCTCCAGACCTCAGTTAGAGAAACTGTGCCCAGAGGAGCTGACAGTACAAGGAAAGGATTTTGGTAATCCAGGGCAAGATTCATACCAGCCACACCAATCACAGCGTATAACATGTGATAACCAGTTAACAGTATGACAAATAACAGGGCATCAGGTCAAACCCTGATGCAACCATAACTTAACCCTTATTGAAGCAATAACTATATACAAGTATTGCAGAAGACGTCCGCACTTGGGACGGGCGCCCAGCATCCACTACGGACTACGAGAAATAGATTTACCGGTAAGTAAAATCTTATTTTCTCTAACGTCCTAGTGGATGCTTGGGACTCTGTAAGGACCATGGGGGTTATACCAAAGCTCCCAAACGGGCGGGAGAGTGCGGATGACTCTGCAGCACCGATTGAGCAAACAAGAGGTCCTCCTCAGCCAGGGTATCAAACTTGTAGAACTTTGCAAAAGTGTTTGAACCTGACCAAGTAGCCGCTCGGCAAAGTTGTAATGCCGAGACCCCTCTGGCAGCCGCCCAAGAAGAGCCCACCTTCCTAGTGGAATGGGCCTTAACTGATTTTGGCAGCAGCAATCCAGCCGCAGAATGAGCCTGTTGAATCGTGTTACAGATCCAGTGAGCAATAGTTTGCTTTGAAGCAGGAGCACCAAGCTTGTTGGATGCATACAGGATGAACAACGACTCTGTTTTCCTGACGCTAGCCGTTCTGGGTACATAAACCTTCAAAGCCCTGACCACATCAAGCAACTCGGAATCCTCCAAGTAACGAGTAGCCACAGGAACCACAATATGAAAAGATGAAACCACTTTCGGAAGAAATTGTGGACGGGTCCGCAATTCTGCTCTATCCATATAGAAAACCAGATAGGGGCTTTTATGTGACAAAGACGCCAACTCTGACACACGCCTAGCCGAAGCCAAGGCTAATAGCATGACCACCTTCCACGTGAGATATTTCAACTCCACCGTTTTAAGTGGTTCAAACCAGTGGGATTTCAGGAAACTTAACACCACGTTAAGATCCCAAGGTGCCACTGGAGGCACAAAAGGAGGCTGAATATGCAGCACTCCCTTTACAAACGTCTGAACTTCTGGTAGAGAAGCCAACTCCTTTTGAAAGAAAATGGAGCCCAATTTTAGGCCCAAATTCACTCCGGACTGTAGGAAGTGAAGGAAACGGCCCAGGTGGAATTCCTCCGTAGGAGCATTCCTGGCCTCACACCAAGAAACATATTTTCGCCATATACTGAGATAATGTTTAGCTGTCACGTCCTTCCTAGCCTTTATCAGCGTAGGAATGACCTCATCCGGAATGCCCTTCTCTGCTAGGATCCGGCGTTCAACCGCCATGCCGTCAAACGCAGCCGCGGTAAGTCTTGGAACAGACAGGGCCCCTGTTGCAACAGTTCCTGTCTTAGAGGAAGAGGCCACGGGTCCTCTGTGAGCATTTCTTGCAGATCTGGATACCAAGTCCTTCGTGGCCAATCTGGAACAATGAGGATTGTTCTCACTCCTCTTTTTCTTATTATCCTCAGCACCTTGGGTATGAGAGGAAGAGGAGGAAATACATAGACCGACTGGAACACCCACGGTGTCACCAGGGCGTCCACAGTTACCGCCTGAGGGTCTCTTGACCTGGCGCAATACCTCTGTAGCTTTTTGTTGAGGTGGGATGCCATCATGTCCACCTGTGGCAGTTCCCACCGACTTGTAATCTGTGCAAAGACTTCCTGATGAAGTCCCCACTCTCCCGGGTGGAGGTCGTGTCTGCTGAGGAAGTCTGCTTCCCAGTTGTCCACTCCCGAGATGAACACTGCTGACAGTGCGCTTACGTGATTCTCTGCCCAGCGAAGAATTCTGGTGGCTTCCGCCATCGCCACCCTGCTCCCCGTGCCGCCCTGTCGGTCCACACGAGCCACTGCGGCGACGCCGTCCGACTGAATCAGAACCGGTTGGTCGCGAAGCAAGTTCTCTGCCTGATGCAGGGCGTTGTATATGGCCCTTAGTTCCAGGATGTTGATGCGAAGGCAAGTCCCCTGACCCGACCACAGATCCTGGAAATTTCTTCCCTGTGTGACTGCTCCCCAACCTCGGAGGCTTGCGTCCGTGGTCACCAGGACCCAGTCCTGAATGCCGAATCTGCGGCTCTCGAGAAGGTGAGCACTCTGCAGCCACCACAGGAGTGACACCCTGGCCCTGGGGGACAGGGTGACTAACCGATGCATCTGAAGATGTGATCCAGACCACTTGTCCAGTAAGTCCCATTGAAAGGTCCTCGCATGGAACCTGCCGAAGGGAATGGCCTCGTATGATGCCACCATCTTTCCCAGGACTCGAGTGCAGTGATGCACTGACACCTGTTTTGGTTTTAATAGGTTCCTGACCAGGGTCATGAGTTCCTGAGCTTTCTCTATCGGGAGATAAACCCTTTTCTGGTCTGTGTCCAGAATCATGCCCAGGAAAGGCAGACGAGTCGTAGGGACCAACTGCGACGTTGGAATATTTAGAATCCAGCCGTGTTACCATAACACTTCCAGAGAAAGTGATACGCTGTTCAGCAACTGCTCTCTTGATCTTGCTTTTATGAGGAGATCGTCCAAGTACGGAATAATTGTGACCCCTTGCTTCCGCAGGAGTACCATCATTTCCACCATTACCTTGGTAAATATTCTCGGTGCCGTGGAGAGACCAAACGGCAACGTCTGAAATTGGTAATGACAATCCTGTACGACAAATCTGAGGTACGCCTGATGAGGTGGATAAATGGGAACATGAAGGTATGCATCCTTTATGTCCAGAGACACCATAAAATCCCCCCTTCCAGGCTTGCGATGACCGCTCTCAGCGATTCCATCTTTAACTTGAACCTTTTCAGGTATATGTTCAGGGATTTTAAATTCAATATGGGTCTGACCGAACCGTCCGGTTTCGGGACTACAAACATGGTCGAATAATAACCCCTTCCCTGTTGAAGGAGGGGAACCTTGACCACCACCTGTTGAAGATACAATTTGTGAATTGCAGTTAACACTATTTCCCTCTCGTGGGGGGAAGCTGGTAGGGCCGATTTGAGGTATCAGTGAGGGGGCATCTCTTCGAATTCCAGCTTGTATCCCTGAGACACAATTTCTATTGCCCAGGGATCCACCTGGGAGTGAACCCACTTGTGGCTGAAATTTCGAAGACGTGCCCCTACCAGGCCTAGCTCCACCTGTGCAGCCCCAGCGTCATGCGGTGGATTTTGTAGAGGCCGGGGAGGACTTCTGTTCCTGGGAACTAGCTGTGTTGTGCAGCTTCTTTCCTCTGCCCCTGCCTCTGGCAAGAAAGGACGCACCTCAGACTTTCTTGTTTCTTTGTGATCGAAAGGACTGCATTTGATAATACGGTGCTCTCTTAGGCTGTGAGGGAATTTAAGGCAAAAATTTTTACTTTCCAGCTGTAGCTGTGGAGACCAGGTCCGAGAGACCCTCCCCAAACAGTTCCTCACCCTTGTAAGGTAAAGCCTCCATATGCCTTTTTGAGTCGGCATCACCTGTCCATTGCCGAGTCCACAGGACCCTTCTGGCAGAAATCGACATAGCATTTATTCTAGAACCCAGTAGACTAATGTCTCTTTAAGCATCTCTCATATATAGGACAGTGTCTTTAATATGCCCCAGGGTCAACAATATAGTATCCTTGTCTAAGGTATCAATTTCCTCAGATAAGGTATCCGTCCATGCTGCTACAGCACTACACACCCAGGCCGACGCGATTGCCGGCCTCAGTAAGGTACCTGAATGTGTATAAATGGACTTCAGGGTAACCTCCTGTTTGCGATCCGCAGCATCTTTGAGGGTAGCCATATCCTGTGACGGCAGGACTACCTTCTTGGATAGGCGTGTTGAAGCTTTGTCCACCCTAGGGGAGGATTCCCAGCGTAACCTGTCCGTTGGCGGGAAAGGATACGCTATAAGAATCCTTTTGGAAATCTGCAGTTTTTTATCTGGAGATTCCCAAGCCTTTTCACATAACTCATCAGCCCACCAGCTTGTGTCAGTGAGACACGCTGCCGCTCAGTCCGGCGGCAGCGTGTCTCAGCTGTCAGAACAGGGAGGAGAGCGCGGCTGTCGGGTGGGAGCGGCAGCGTGTATGACTTGAAACCAGCCGCCGGTTCGTGAGCCAATCAGAGCTCGCGGACCGGCAGCCAATCAGAAGCCGCGGCTGCCGGTCCGCGAGCTCTGATTGGCTCTCGACCCGGCGGCTGGTTTCAAGTCCTACATGCCGCCACCGCCCAACATAGCCGCGCTCTCCTCCGTGTCCTGCCGAAAGCAGCACGGTAAGCAGCACAGAGGGGGGGGGGGGGGCAGGCCAGGGCATCTGTATACCTGGCACTGTGGGGGGCATCTGTATACCTGGCACTGTGGGGGGCATCTGTATACCTGGCACTGTGGGGACATCTGTATACCTGGCACTATGAGTGGCATCTGTATACCTGGCACTGTGGGGGCATCTGTATACCTGGCACTGTGGGGGCATCTGTATACCTGGCACTGTGAGGGGCATTTGTATACCTGGCACTGTGGGGACATCTGTATACCTGGCACTGTGGGGACATCTGTATACCTGGCACTGTGGGGGCATCTGTATACCTGGCACTGTGGGGACATCTGTATACCTGGCACTGTGAGGGGCATTTGTATACCTGGCACTGTGGGGGCATCTGTATACCTGGCACTGTGGGGGCATCTGTATACCTGGCACTGTGAGGGGCATTTGTATACCTGGCACTGTGGGGACATCTGTATACCTGGCACTGTGGGGACATCTGAATACCTGGCACTGTGGGGGCATCTGTATACCTGGCACTGTGGGGACATCTGTATACCTGGCACTGTGAGGGGCATTTGTATACCTGGCACTGTGGGGGCATCTGTATACCTGGCACTGTGGGGGCATCTGTATACCTGGCACTGTGAGGGGCATTTGTATACCTGGCACTGTGGGGACATCTGTATACCTGGCACTGTTAGGGGCATTTGTATACCTGACACTGTGGGGGCATCTGTATACCTGGCACTGTGAGGGGCATTTGTATACCTGGCACTGTGGGAACATCTGTATACCTGGCACTGTGGGGACATCTGTATACCTGGCACTGTGAGGGGCATTTTTATACCTGGCACTGTGGGGGCATCTGTATACCTCGCACTGTGGGGACATCTGTATACCTGGCACTGTGAGGGGCATTTGTATACCTGGCACTGTGGGGACATCTGTATACCTGGCACTGTTAGGGGCATTTGTATACCTGGCACTGTGGGGGCATCTGTATACCTGGCACTGTGAGGGGCATTTGTATACCTGGCACTGTGGGGACATCTGTATACCTGGCACTGTGGGGACATCTGTATACCTGGCACTGTGAGGGGCATTTGTATACCTGGCACTGTGGGGGCATCTGTATTCCTGGCACTGTGGAGGCATCTGTATACCTGGCACTGTGAGGGGCATTTGTATACCTGGCACTGTGGGGACATCTGTATACCTGGCACTGTTAGGGGCATTTGTATACCTGGCACTGTGGGGGCATCTGTATACCTGGCACTGTGAGGGGCATTTGTATACCTGGCACTGTGGGGACATCTGTATACCTGGCACTGTGGGGACATCTGTATACCTGGCACTGTGAGGGGCATTTGTATACCTGGCACTGTGGGGGCATCTGTATACCTGGCACTGTGGGGGCAATTGTGGATCTGGCACCGCACTATTGGGGGCATATGTGTATCACGTCCCATTTTAACTGGCCACACCCATTTTTTGGCGCGCGCGCCTCCGGCGCGCACACACAGTACCTCTAAGGGGCAGACCTACTGGGGGGCAGGGTAATTTTTTAAGTTGAGAATTTTTGTATGGCCCCCGAAGGATTTTATAAATATCCAAATGGCCCTCCGTAGAAAAAAGGTTCCCCACCCCTGATTTAAAACCTTCCACATATCCATCCAATCAGGTGTCGGCGCCGTCGGCGGAGACACCACATTCATTTGCTCCCTCTCTGCTTCCACATAGCCTTCCTCATCAGACATGTCGACACAAGCGTACCGACACACCACACACACAGGGAATGCCCTTTCTGAAGACCGTTCCCCCACAAGGCCCTTTGGAGAGACAGAGAGAGAGTATGCCAGCACACACCCCAGCGCTATAAACCCAGGAATAACACAGTAACTTAATGTTAACCCAGTAGCTGCTGTTTATATTGTGTTTTGCGCCTAATAATGTGCCCCCCCTCTCTTTTTAGCCCTCTTCTACCGTGTATCTGCAGGGGAGAGCCTGGGGAGCTTCCTCTCAGCGGAGCTGTGGAGAAAAAATGGCGCTGGTGAGTGCTGAGGAAGAAGCCCCGCCCCCTCGGCGGCGGGCTTCTGTCCCACTTAAATATGCAATTCTTGGCGGGGGCTCATACATATATACAGTGCCCAGCTGTATATATGTTTAACTTTGCAAAAAGTGGTCCCAAATGCTGGCCAGGGCGCCCCCCCTGCGCCCTGCACCCTTACAGTGACCGGAGTATGTGTAGGTGTGTGGAGCAATGGCGCACAGCTGCAGTGCTGTGCGTTACTTCAGTGAAGATCACGGAGTCTTCTTCCGCCTGTGAAGTCTTCTTTGCTTCTCATACTCACCAGGCTTCTGTCTTCCGGCTCTGCGAGGGGGACGGCGGCGCGGCTCTGAGATCGGACGACGAGGGTGAGATCCTGCGTACCGATCCCTCTGGACCTAATGGTGTCCAGTAGCCTAAGAAGCAGGACCTAGCTTCAGAGAGTAGGGCTGCTTCTCTCCCCTCAGTCCCTCGATGCAGGGAGTCTGTTGCCAGCAGATCTCCCTGAAAATAAAAAACCTAACAAAATACTTTCTCTCAGCAAACTCAGGAGAGCTCACTGAAAAGCACCCTGCTCGTCTGGGCACAGTATCAAACTGAGGTCTGGAGGAGGGGCATAGAGGGAGGCACACCAGAACCTCAATTCTTTCTTAAAGTGCCCATGTCTCCTGCGGAGCCCGTCTATCCAGAGCCGGCCTTAGGCATAGGCAAACTAGGCAATTGCCTAGGGCATTTGGAATGCTTAGGGGCACCAGCAGCTTCTGCTGATTAAAATGATATGCAGCATGCCTATATTCTGTGTGTGACTGCGGCTGTATCTGTATATGAAATGCTACGTTGCAGTGTATTCCTGAAAATCACTGTAAGTTTAGCATTTCGTATGCAGATATAGCCTCAGTTGCACACAGAATATAGGCATGCAACATATCATTTTAATCAGCAGAAGCTGCTTGTGCATTCTAGCCACATAGTAATGCAAATAAGATGCATTTTCATAAACAGAAAGCGCCTGACGGTAGCAGAGCTGCCTGCTGACTCATGCCAGGCATCTCCTGCAGAACTAGTGGCGGTGCTAGGGGGCGCCAGACAAAATCTTGCCTAGGGCATCATATTGGTTAGGGCCGGCTCTGCGTCTATCCCCATGGTCCTTACGGAGTCCCCTGCATCCACTAGGACGTTAGAGAAATAGTGACTATAAGTGTTGGGGTGTAATGCTCCGGAGTGGCCCAGCCAGAACAGTTCAGGGGACCCCGCGGCCCAATGCTTACCCCCAAATAAACAAATACAATTGAATGATAAAAATTATTTGGTATGATGATTATGTATGACAGATTCAACATAATTTGGATGCATGTATAAAGAGAATAATCTATTACATAGATTAGCATGAAAGGATGAGGCATAACCGCTGTTCCTAAACCTCATATACCTACCATAGATCATGCATCTTTATTATGTTTCTAACAGTATAGTGCATGTTTGAAATAGATAATGATAGAATGTGATGTTTGGAGTGACATGTCGTCAATGTAAGGACCATTTAATAAGCACAGCATTGAGTCATACCTTTTGAGAAAGTCACGTGAAGCGTGATGAAATACATTAAGGACTCCGCCCACACATGTTTCATCACATCCGGCATTGATCTGCTGTTGATCCACTGGATACTTCCAGCTAGACGGGACTTAAGGGAGTGGCGGGACCTAAGGACACTTTATGACTGGTATACAGCAGTAAGTGGATGGCTGCGCAGACAGCTTCACACTAGTAAGTGCACCTACATATACGCTGGAATTTATTATATTCCACCTCCCGATTACCCCTAAGTGACTGTGCATTGAACACCGGATTAACTAATGACAGCAACAACCTAACAATGCCAGACACACTATTGTTCATGGACTGCCTGTGTTGGGAAAAATAACTGTTTAACTGGGTACGGTATGATATACCGGCCGACAGGATTCCAGCTGTCAGTATACCAACAGTAGCATCCTGTCTTCTGGAATACTGGCAGCGAGTCCCTTTGTGGACATGCTGCGCTCGCCGCCCTGCAGTCCCAGTGGCGAGCTTAGCTTGCCACAGGTTTTATACCCACTCGGATGGTGGCGTGAGCCCACCAATAAAGTGAGAATTAGTGACGGTATGCTGGAACGTCAGCAAAATTCCGTCAGAGGGGATTCCGGCGTCGGTCTCCTACCAACCACCGGGATCCCAACTGCATCCTGTTTAACTAAATAACGCCTTCTTAGTTAATCAAGCAACTGCTTCGTAAAACCTTGCATCCTCTGGTCAATGCACATCGTTAAAGCAGGATTTGAACTTGTTTGTTTTGATACATAACAATTGACTGCCCTATACAAGTGCTCTTTACTATTTCTGAAGCAGGTTCAACCTTTTGATACTTTGTTTGCAGAGTTGGCCTTAGCTATAGGTAGAGGTGTAGCTAGGTGCCATGGTGCCTGGAGCATGAGTATGTTTCGGCGCCCCCTCTCATGTTACACTTGAAAAGAAAAAATATATAAAAAAAATCCTAAATTGGTGACAGAGTCCATTCTGTTGTATTATTCATAAATACAATACTTAGGGGGCGATTCAGATCTGATCGTTGGGCTGCAAACTTTGCTGTACTGTATTCAGATTGTCGCCGCCTCCAGGGGGAGTGTAAATTCGCTGTGCAAGTGTGCGATCGCATGTGTATGCAGAGCTGCAAAAATCCACTTTCTGCAGCCCAGGACTTACTCCTACAGTGCGATGAGAACAGGCTGATCGGGGCCGGAGCTGACATCAGACAGACAGACACCCTACCTGAAAAGGCTTGGGAACGCCTGCGTTTTTCCGGACACTCCCAGTAAACGGTCAGTTACCACCCATACATTCCTCCTGTCAATCACCTTGCGAAAGCCTGTGCGATCGGAGTTTTCGCACTATCCTGTCGCTGACCGGCGATGCCCTTTGTTGCTGTCCGACGCAATTGTGCATTGCGGTGCATACGCATGCGCAGTTAATACCTGATCGCCCGCTGTGCGAAAGCTGTTCACATCAGCGATCAGGTCTGAATCACTCCCTTAATCCTGATGACGAGACATTAAAGTCACATTGATAAGATCTACCTGTGTCTGCGTCTTCAATCCGAAGTGCCGCCTTCATTGCATTGTATGTTGGGTCCTGACCGAGGACACCTAGGAGGGCACTGGGTATTGTGAAATTTAGCTACTGGTGTGCTGCCTTTGATGACTGTGTGCGTGTATATATATGTATGTATATATACTGCTATTTTGGACGCTATTTGGCTGAGAAGCTTTGTGTGTACAGCTATCCACTGTGAATGATATTTACATGGTTTGTGACATTGAAGTGAATTACTGGCATTGACATGTCCATACTGCATTTGTTGTGAACTACTGTCACATGATCTGTAGAAGTCCTCGTAATGACTTTCTATTTGAACGACAATGTCTATTTAATGAGTATAGAAGGACCGCATAATTGTGCATTGATATAAGACCCCTGAAGAAGTCCTATGGATGAAACGCGTTGGGTTTTTATGCTGATCTGAATTGCTATCAGAATCTTCATTTTATTGCCATCATCTACATTGTCTATTGTATAATGCCAAAGTTGGATGTCATTGTTCATTGCAAACTGTAAATCACACTGCCGTAACAGAGACTATAAGTCATTTTACGTCATGTTTGCTCTTATGGATAAATTTGTATTTTTTTTAACTGATGTCATTATTGAGGTAGAAAGTACATCTTCCTGCTTATATTAGCTCCCTTTGGAAATACCTAACTTTGTATCCTTATCATATTGTACACTGTCTAACAGGGGGTACTTTGCTAGAGGTGCAGCTCAATTTATCAGCGCAGAGTATGGACATATTTCTTATACATATATATATATATATATATATATATATATACAAATACACACACACATATATATATATATAGGTTGCTAGATTTTAATTTTTGAGACTCTGTGATAGTGTAGTACCTGCATGAAGATGGGGTACCTTGGCGAGCGGTTTGCAGGCTTCCGTGCATTGGCCAATTCACTAACTAAACCCCCATCATTTGTTTATTGATGTTGTGAAAATAAGTGAGCTTGCTTTGGTGAGTGCTGAACTTTCTGTTTGTATATTTTTAAGTAGGTGGCCATGGGCTACATGCACCCCACCCTATGAGTGGTGAGTGCAGACACTGCACCCCGCTTCTGGGGTGGTGAGTGCTGTGGTTTTATATTTGTTGATATATATATATATATATATATATACAAATACACACACACACACACACACACACACACACACACACACACACACACACACACACATATATCTATATATATAGTAAAAAGAAAAAAAAGAGAAAAACAGGTACACTGTCAATATAGCAGCTGGTGAGGGGGATGTGAAGCCCCTAAATAAGTACAAGGTACAGTACAATATATACCAGCTGCCTGCTGCTGTTTAGTATAATATAAGTTTTCTAAAATGTATAAAATACATATATATATGTATGCATAAGACACTGGTGGATCCCCCTGGCAGACCGATAATCTTTGCCAGGGGGTCCATCTTACAGCCGGTCACGCAATTCATTGATTTCTTTCATCAGCCTTTAGTCACTAACACTAAAACGTATATTTGAAAGACAGCCCATTTTTTGTCTGATTTAAGAACTATTGGTGTTTTGCCATCTGATTGCCTACTAGGTATCCTTGATGTATGCTCATTGTACACTGTCATCCCTCATGATACGGGAATAGAGGCCGTAGAGGAGGCATTAATAAGTGGCCCTTATGAAGGACCACCGATACATTTTGTGACATCACTGTTGACACTAGTATTGCAATTGAACCATTTTCTCTATCAAGGAGACTATTTTGTGCAATGTTCGTGTACAGCGATGGGCTTGAATTTGGTGCTGGCCTTTGTGAACCTGTACATGCACAAATATGAAAAACAGTATATCAGGAGTCTATGAGGAAAGGTTGGTATACTTCAAGATATTTATTGACAATGTATTTGTAATTTGGAGGGGTTATGTTGAGTCCTTTTATGCCATGGCACCGTAAATTTTTTGTGTTTTGTGTTTTGGTTTTGGATTCGGTTCCGCGGCCGTGTTTTGGATTCGGACGCGTTTTGGCAAAACCTCCCTTAAAATTTTTTGTCGGATTCGGGTGTGTTTTGGATTCAGGTGTTTTTTTTCAAAAACCCCTCAAAAACAGTTTAAATCATAGAATTTGGGGGTAATTTTGATCCTATAGTATTATTAACCTCAATAACCATAATTTCCACTCATTTCCAGTAGAGATGAGCGGGTTCGGTTCCTCGGAATCCGAACCCGCCCGAACTTCATTTTTTTTTACACGGGGCCGAGCGACTCGGATCTTCCCGCCTTGCTCGGTTAACCCGAGCGCGCCCGAACGTCATCATCCCGCTGTCGGATTCTCGCGAGGCTCGGATTCTATCGCGAGACTCGGATTCTATATAAGGAGCCGCGCGTCGCCGCCATTTTCACACGTGCATTGAGATTGATAGGGAGAGGACGTGGCTGGCGTCCTCTACGTTTATAGAGATTCGAGAAGAGAGTGAGACAGAGAGAGACACAGTAGTAATTTGGGGAGCATTAGGAGGAGTACTACTACTACTAGTACTTGCTGAAGTGATAGAGAGAGATAGTGTGACTGTATTATCTGACTTGTGGGGGAGACACTGACAGTGGGGAGCAGTTAGAGTCTGAGAGCAGGACTCAGGACTCAGGAGTACATATAACGTACAGTGCACACTTTTGCTGCCAGAGTGCCAGCCACACTGCCATTGTTTGTGACCACACTGTGACCACCAGTATAATATATATTGTGATTGTCTGCTTAGGACTCAGGAGTACTACTTGCAAGTTGCTGATAGTGTGACCAGTGACCTGACCACCAGTTTAATAATCACCACCAGTTTATGAGTTTAATATATATTATATATATATAATTGTATATAATATATATATAATATTGTATACCACCTAGCACCTACCCGTGTTTTTTTTTTTTTTCTTTCTTCTTTATACATACTACTATAGTAGCTTACTGTAGCAGTCTGCGGTGCTGCTGAGCTGACAGTGTCCAGCACAGTGGCGTAACTACTGCCCCCGCAGTCCTCGCGGTGGCTTGGGGGCGAGGGGCTGCGGGGGCGCCACTGATTTAGAACAGATTGACATGCGGACGAGCGTCCGCATGTCAATCTGCGATCTCCTCTCCCTCCTTGCTGCGGTGCCTGCTCCCCCGGCTCCCCCCCCCCCATGTGTTGGAGGGACACGAGCGCATCGCGCGTCTCTCCTGTGTCCCTCCTGGCTCTCCCCCGGCCGGTCTAAGGAAGCAAGTGCCGTTCGTGAGCTCTGATTGGCTCACGAACGGCACTTCCTTTATTAGACAGCTGGGGGAGAGCCAGGAGGGACACAGGAGAGACGCGCGATGCGCTCGTGTCCCTCCAACACATAGGGGGGGGCCGGAGGAGCAGGCACTGGGGCATATACCCGGCACTGGGGACATATACCTGGCACTGGGGGGGCATATACCTGGCACTGAGGGCATGTACCTGGCACTGGGGGCATATACCCGGCACTGGGGGCATATACCTGGCACTGGGGGGCCTATACCCGGCACTGGGGGCATATACCTGGCACTGGGGGCATATACCTGGCACTGGGGGGCATATACCTGGCACTGGGGGGGCATATACCCGGCACTGGAGGCATATACCTGGCACTGGGGGGGAAGCAGGCACTAGGTGGGAATATCTGGCACTGGGGGCATATACCCGGCACTGGGGGGCATATACCCAGCACTGGGGGGCATATACCCGGCACTGGGGGCATATACCTGGCACTGGGGGGGCATATACCCGGCACTGGGGGCATATACCTGGCACTGGGGGGGAAGCAGGCACTGGGGGGGAATACCTGGCACTGGGGGCATATACCTGGCACTGGGGGAATATCTGGCACTGGGGGGGCATATACCTGGCACTGGGGGCATATACCTGGCACTGGGGGGGCATATACCTGGCACTGGGGGAATATACCTGGCACTGGGGGGGCATATACCCGGCACTGGGGGGCATATACCCGTGACTGGGGATGCATATACCTGGCACTGGGGGGGGAAGCAGGCACTGAGAGGGAATATCTGGCACTGGGGGCATATGCCTGGCACTGTGGGGGAATATCTGGCACTGGGGGCATATACCTGGCACTGGGGGGGGGAATATCTGGCACTGGGGGGTCATATACCTGGCACTGGGGGCATATACCTGGCACTGGAGGGGGGATATCTGGCACTGGGGGCATATACCTGGCACTGGGGGGGAATATCTGGCACTGGGGGGGAAGCAGGCACTGTGGGGGAATATCTGGCACTGGGGGGGGGGCATATACCTGGCACTGTGGGGGAATATCTGGCACTGGGTGCATATACCTGGCACTGTGGGGGAATATCTGGCACTGGGTGCATATACCTGGCACTGTGGGGGAATATCTGGCACTGGGAGCATATGTGGTACTGGGAGCACGGCCCTAGCAACAAGCACTACCCCCTAGCAACGAGCAGGACACCCAGTGCATGAAACCCCTGGCAACGAGCATGACACCCTGAGCATGAAAACCCCTGGCACCGTGCATGGAACCAAGAGCATGAAACCCCTGGCAACGAGGAGGTAATTTAAAAGTAATTGGAAGCCTTACTGTAGAACTTAATGTGTAATGGGCATTACGGTGTGTGGCATAATGTATCACGGACATTGCAGTGTGTGTCATAATGTATCAGGCATTACGGTGTGTTGTATACTATATCACGGGCATTGTGGTATGTGGTATAATGTCTCAGGATCATTGTGGTGTGTGTCATACTGTGTCACAGACATTGTGTGTGCTATAATGTATCAGGGGCATTGCAGTGTGTAGCATAATGTATAACTGGCATTGCGATTCCTGTCATAATGTGTCACAGGCATTACGGTGTGTGGCATAATGTGTCGGGGGCATTACGGTGTGTGGCATAATGTGTCGGGGGCATTACGGTGTGTGGCATAATGTGTAGGGGGCATTACGGTGTGTGCATATTGTGTCATGTGCATTATTGTCAGTGATCGCAAAAACGCGCCATGGCGCGTATTTTACCCAGAAACAGCCGCCCGGGACTCACATTTAGAAGATGAGCGGGTCCCACAGGACGCGCTCATCTGAATATGTGTTTGCATGTGTTAAGCCTGTCAGCGGAATGCAGGAGGTGACTGGCTGTTTCCTCGGCCAATCACCTCCTGTAGTCTCCATCCAATCACAGCCTGCAGCATCTCCCGCTTTGAATCCTGCTCCCCGCCAGCACATGAATCGGTGCTGCAGGGCTGACAGACTGGCCCCGCTCATCCGGCTCCACTGCCGCTCTGCCGCCAGCACCCTCCTCTGCGACTGGGAGTACAGCTCCGGACCTGCCCGCCGCCACCCCCCTACCCGGGACCCGCTCAACGCCCCACCGAGACCCGACAACTACCTTCCAGCAGGAGCCGTCCGGGCTGCGCAGCTCCCGCTGTAGGTAAGCAGTAGACAGTGCTGCATCGCCCCGCTTCACCTGGAGTAGCTGGTGCAGATGCGGGATGTCCGGGGGCTGCAAGCTCCGTGTGTGCAATGTGAGGCCGCTCAGAGTGTCAGGGCCTCACTGACACCATTTTTCTGACAGCACAGTGCAGTGAGTGCACTGGCACAAGTAGCCAGCCGGCGCCGCAGCATGAAGGAGCTATCTGTGAAATCGCAAGCAGAGGCTGGCAAGAAGGAGCTCCTCCGATCGCTTCCCCTGACGGGCTGGCCACTGCTAAATATACCAGTATATCAGTACAACTGTGCAGTGACACTGACTTTCCCATTGCACCTGGGGCTCCACTACTTTGACACAGTTGGAACTGATTATCGGTATATTTAGCAGTGGCCAGCCCGTCAGGGGAAGCGATTGGACGAGCTCCTTCTTGCCAGAGAAAAGCCTCTGCTTGCGATTTCACATAGAGCTCCTCCAGGCTGCGGCTACTACAGGCGCAGGCTGGCTACTTGTGCCAGTGCACTCACTGCACTGTGCTGTCAGAAAAAATGGTGAGTGTCAGTGAGTTGCTGCTGGGGGCGGAACCACTTGTGTCAAACGGCCCCTTCGTGCAACTGGAGGTGATAAGTGAGTGGTTACTGCAATGTGCCTCAGTGCTCTACCAGGCGCATTGTGTATAATAACGTGCTCTACCTGGCGCAATGTGTATGATAACGTATTCTACCTGGCGCAATGTGTATGATAACGTGTTCTACCTGGCGCAATGTGTATGATAACGTGTTCTACCTGGCGCAATGTGTATGATAACGTGCTCTACCTGGTGCAATGTGTATAATAACGTGCTCTACCAGGCGCAATGTGTATGATAACATGCTCTACCTAGTGCAATGTGTATAATAACGTGCTCTACCAGGCGCATTGTGTATAATAACGTGTTCTACCTAGTGCAATGTGTATTATAACGTGCTCTACCAGGCGCATTGTGTATAATAACGTGTTCTAACCTGGCGCAATGTGTATGATAACGTGCTCTACCTGGCGCAATGTGTATGATAACGTGTTCTATCTGGCGCAATGTGTATGATAACGTGTTCTACCTGGCGCAATGTGTATGATAACGTGCTCTACCTAGTGCAATGTGTATTATAACGTGCTCTACCAGGCGCATTGTGTATAATAACGTGTTCTACCTGGCGCAATGTGTATGATAATGTGCTCTACCAGGCGCATTGTGTATAATAACGTGTTCTACCTGGCGCAATGTGGCTGATAACGTGCTCTACCAGGCGCATTGTGTATAATAACGTGCTCTACCTGGCGCAATGTGTATAATAACGTGTTCTACCTGACGCAATGTGTATGATAACTTGCTCTACCTAGCGGCAATGTGTATGATAACTTGCTCTACCTAGCGGCAATGTGTATGATAACATGCTCTACCTGATGCAATGTGTATGATAACTTGCTCTACCTAGCGGCAATGTGTATGATAACATGCTCTACGTGGCGCAATGTGTATGATAACGTGCTCTACCTGGCGCAGTGTGTATAACGTGTTCTACCTGGCGCACTGTGTATGATAACGTGCTCTACCTAGCGGCAATGTGTATGATAACGTGCTCTACCTGGTGCAAAGTGTATGACTTGCTGTACCTGGTGCAAAGTGTATGACGTGCTGTACCTGGTGCAAAGTGTATGACGTGCTGTACCTGGAGCAAAGTGTATGACGTGATCTACCTGGATCAGTGTGCATAGGAGGTTCTACCTGGTGCAATGTGTATAAGCGCCACTACTGTGTGGTGTAATGTGAATTGACACTATTATGTGGCCACGCCCCTTCCCTATGAAGCCACGCCCCTAAAATTTTGCGACGCGCCTATGGCGCGCACTACCTGTTCTTTGTGGTCTAAGTGGTCTAACACCAATTTACTTTCTGCCTAAGGGCACCAAAATGTCTAGTTACAGCTCTGGTGCAGGGTGTCCTGCATGCTACACAGCCCAGCAGCATTGTCACCCCATCCCCCCCCATCTTGCAACACTTTTGTAGTGTCCAAACAAGATTAAAATTATTAAGAACCTTCATTCCGATGGGACCCAGAAAAAGACCGGTAGGACCCCAATTTTTAAAAGTGAAGGGTCCCTGGGACCCACTTTTTTTTTGGCTCAGCGCGATCACTGATTGTGTGTGGAATAATGTCTAAGGGCCATTGCAGTATGTGGAATAATGTATACTGGGCATTACTATAAGGAGGAAAAATGACAAATAATGTAAGGGGCATGAATCAGGATTATTTTTCTTTCCTGTGGTGGCCAACGTCTGGGCGTGCAGGTTGCAAAACTGGGGTATAAGGTAGTCTTTTCCTGCAATGCCACGCCCTCCACGCAAAGCCACGCCCATTTCGACAAAGCCACACACCCTTTTTGCCAGCGCGCGCCGCAGGCAATTACGGGGTGTATGGGGGGGGGGGGGGGGGGGGGCGCCGAAGGATTTTTTTGGCTTGGGGGAGAAAAATTTCTAGTTACGCCACTGGTCCAGCAGGTCCGTCATCAGTCATTACATAATAAATATATAATATATACTAGAGATGAGCGGGTTCGGTTTCTCTGAATCCGAACCCGCCAGAACTTCATGTTTTTTTTCACGGGTCCGAGCGACTCGGATCTTCCCGCCTTGCTCGGTTAACCCGAGCGCGCCCGAACGTCATCATGACGCTGTCGGATTCTCGCGAGGCTCGGATTCTATCGCGAGACTCGGATTCTATATAAGGAGCCGCGCGTCGCCGCCATTTTTCACACGTGCATTGAGATTGATAGGGAGAGGACGTGGCTGGCGTCCTCTCCGTTTAGAATAGATTAGAGAGACACTTGATTTACTAATTTTGGGGAGCATTAGGAGTACTCAGTACAGTGCAGAGTTTTGCTGATAGTGACCACCAGTTTTATTTATAATCCGTTCTCTGCCTGAAAAAAGCGATACACAGCACACAGTGACTCAGTCACATACCATATCTGTGTGCACTGCTCAGGCCAGTGTGCTGCATCATCTATTATCATAATATCTATATATAATATTATATATATCTGTCTGACTGCTCAGCTCACACAGCTTATAATTGTGGGGGAGACTGGGGAGCACTACTGCAGTGCCAGTTATAGGTTATAGCAGGAGCCAGGAGTACATAATATATTATATAGTGAGTGACCACCAGACACACAGTGCAGTTTATTTAATATATCCGTTCTCTGCCTGAAAAAAGCGATACACACAGTGACTCAGTCAGTCACATACCATATCTGTGTGCACTGCTCAGGCTCAGGCCAGTGTGCTGCATCATCTATATATATTATATATCTGTCTGACTGCTCAGCTCACACAGCTTATAATTGTGGGGGAGACTGGGGAGCACTACTGCAGTGCCAGTTATAGGTTATAGCAGGAGCCAGGAGTACATAGTATTATATTAAAATTAAACAGTGCACACTTTTGCTGCAGGAGTGCCACTGCCAGTGTGACTAGTGACCAGTGACCTGACCACCAGTATATATAATATTAGTAGTATACTATCTCTTTATCAACCAGTCTATATTAGCAGCAGACACAGTACAGTGCGGTAGTTCACGGCTGTGGCTACCTCTGTGTCGGCACTCGGCAGCCCGTCCATAATTGTATATACCACCTAACCGTGGTTTTTTTTTCTTTCTTTATACATACATACTAGTTACGAGTATACTATCTCTTTATCAACCAGTCTATATTAGCAGCAGACACAGTACAGTGCGGTAGTTCACGGCTGTGGCTACCTCTGTGTCGGCACTCGGCAGCCCGTCCATAATTGTATATACCACCTAACCGTGGTTTTTTTTTCTTTCTTTATACATACATACTAGTTACGAGTATACTATCTCTTTATCAACCAGTCTATATATTAGCAGCAGACACAGTACAGTGCGGTAGTTCACGGCTGTGGCTACCTCTGTGTCGGCACTCGGCAGCCCGTCCATAATTGTATATACCACCTAACCGTGGTTTTTTTTTCTTTCTTTATACATACATACTAGTTACGAGTATACTATCTCTTTATCAACCAGTCTATATTAGCAGCAGACACAGTACAGTGCGGTAGTTCACAGCTGTGGCTACCTCTGTGTCGGCACTCGGCAGCCCGTCCATAATTGTATATACCACCTAACCGTGGTTTTTTTTTCTTTCTTTATACATACATACTAGTTACGAGTATACTATCTCTTTATCAACCAGTCTATATATTAGCAGCAGACACAGTACAGTGCGGTAGTTCACGGCTGTGGCTACCTCTGTGTCGGCACTCGGCAGCCCGTCCATAATTGTATATACCACCTAACCGTGGTTTTTTTTTCTTTCTTTATACATACATACTAGTTACGAGTATACTATCTCTTTGTCAACCAGTCTATATATTAGCAGCAGACACAGTACAGTGCGGTAGTTCACGGCTGTGGCTACCTCTGTGTCGGCACTCGGCAGCCCGTCCATAATTGTATATACCACCTAACCGTGGTTTTTTTTTCTTTCTTTATACATACATACTAGTTACGAGTATACTATCTCTTTATCAACCAGTCTATATTAGCAGCAGACACAGTACAGTGCGGTAGTTCACGGCTGTGGCTACCTCTGTGTCGGCACTCGGCAGCCCGTCCATAATTGTATATACCACCTAACCGTGGTTTTTTTTTCTTTCTTTATACATACATACTAGTTACGAGTATACTATCTCTTTATCAACCAGTCTATATTAGCAGCAGACACAGTACAGTGCGGTAG
Organism: Pseudophryne corroboree; assembly: GCF_028390025.1. Taxonomy (NCBI): domain Eukaryota; kingdom Metazoa; phylum Chordata; class Amphibia; order Anura; family Myobatrachidae; genus Pseudophryne; species Pseudophryne corroboree. Next base: position 394,531,383 of record NC_086451.1, read on the forward strand.
TTCACGGCTGTGGCTACCTCTGTGTCGGCACTCGGCAGCCCGTCCATAATTGTATATACCACCTAACCGTGGTTTTTTTTTCTTTCTTTATACATACATACTAGTTACGAGTATACTATCTCTTTATCAACCAGTCTATATATTAGCAGCAGACACAGTACAGTGCGGTAGTTCACGGCTGTGGCTACCTCTGTGTCGGCACTCGGCAGCCCGTCCATAATTGTATATACCACCTAACCGTGGTTTTTTTTTCTTTCTTTATACATACATACTAGTTACGAGTATACTATCTCTTTATCAACCAGTCTATATATTAGCAGCAGACACAGTACAGTGCGGTAGTTCACGGCTGTGGCTACCTCTGTGTCGGCACTCGGCAGCCCGTCCATAATTGTATATACCACCTAACCGTGGTTTTTTTTTCTTTCTTTATACATACATACTAGTTACGAGTATACTATCTCTTTATCAACCAGTCTATATATTAGCAGCAGACACAGTACAGTGCGGTAGTTCACGGCTGTGGCTACCTCTGTGTCGGCACTCGGCAGCCCGTCCATAATTGTATATACCACCTAACCGTGGTTTTTTTTTCTTTCTTTATACATACATACTAGTTACGAGTATACTATCTCTTTATCAACCAGTCTATATATTAGCAGCAGACACAGTACAGTGCGGTAGTTCACGGCTGTGGCTACCTCTGTGTCGGCACTCGGCAGCCCGTCCATAATTGTATATACCACCTAACCGTGGTTTTTTTTTCTTTCTTTATACATACATACTAGTTACGAGTATACTATCTCTTTATCAACCAGTCTATATATTAGCAGCAGACACAGTACAGTGCGGTAGTTCACGGCTGTGGCTACCTCTGTGTCGGCACTCGGCAGCCCGTCCATAATTGTATACTAGTATCCAATCCATCCATCTCCATTGTTTACCTGAGGTGCCTTTTAGTTGTGCCTATTAAAATATGGAGAACAAAAATGTTGAGGTTCCAAAATTAGGGAAAGATCAAGATCCACTTCCACCTCGTGCTGAAGCTGCTGCCACTAGTCATGGCCGAGACGATGAAATGCCAGCAACGTCGTCTGCCAAGGCCGATGCCCAATGTCATAGTACAGAGCATGTCAAATCCAAAACACCAAATATCAGTAAAAAAAGGACTCCAAAACCTAAAATAAAATTGTCGGAGGAGAAGCGTAAACTTGCCAATATGCCATTTACCACACGGAGTGGCAAGGAACGGCTGAGGCCCTGGCCTATGTTCATGGCTAGTGGTTCAGCTTCACATGAGGATGGAAGCACTCAGCCTCTCGCTAGAAAAATGAAAAGACTCAAGCTGGCAAAAGCAGCACAGCAAAGAACTGTGCATTCTTCGAAATCCCAAATCCACAAGGAGAGTCCAATTGTGTCGGTTGCGATGCCTGACCTTCCCAACACTGGACGTGAAGAGCATGCGCCTTCCACCATTTGCACGCCCCCTGCAAGTGCTGGAAGGAGCACCCGCAGTCCAGTTCCTGATAGTCAGATTGAAGATGTCAGTGTTGAAGTACACCAGGATGAGGAGGATATGGGTGTTGCTGGCGCTGGGGAGGAAATTGACCAGGAGGATTCTGATGGTGAGGTGGTTTGTTTAAGTCAGGCACCCGGGGAGACACCTGTTGTCCGTGGGAGGAATATGGCCGTTGACATGCCAGGTGAAAATACCAAAAAAATCAGCTCTTCGGTGTGGAGGTATTTCACCAGAAATGCGGACAACAGGTGTCAAGCCGTGTGTTCCCTTTGTCAAGCTGTAATAAGTAGGGGTAAGGACGTTAACCACCTCGGAACATCCTCCCTTATACGTCACCTGCAGCGCATTCATAATAAGTCAGTGACAAGTTCAAAAACTTTGGGTGACAGCGGAAGCAGTCCACTGACCAGTAAATCCCTTCCTCTTGTAACCAAGCTCACGCAAACCACCCCACCAACTCCCTCAGTGTCAATTTCCTCCTTCCCCAGGAATGCCAATAGTCCTGCAGGCCATGTCACTGGCAATTCTGACGAGTCCTCTCCTGCCTGGGATTCCTCCGATGCATCCTTGCGTGTAACGCCTACTGCTGCTGGCGCTGCTGTTGTTGCCGCTGGGAGTCGATGGTCATCCCAGAGGGGAAGTCGTAAGCCCACTTGTACTACTTCCAGTAAGCAATTGACTGTTCAACAGTCCTTTGCGAGGAAGATGAAATATCACAGCAGTCATCCTACTGCAAAGCGGATAACTGAGTCCTTGACAACTATGTTGGTGTTAGACGTGCGTCCGGTATCCGCCGTTAGTTCACAGGGAACTAGACAATTTATTGAGGCAGTGTGCCCCCGTTACCAAATACCATCTAGGTTCCACTTCTCTAGGCAGGCGATACCGAGAATGTACACGGACGTCAGAAAAAGACTCACCAGTGTCCTAAAAAATGCAGTTGTACCCAATGTCCACTTAACCACGGACATGTGGACAAGTGGAGCAGGGCAGGGTCAGGACTATATGACTGTGACAGCCCACTGGGTAGATGTATGGACTCCCGCCGCAAGAACAGCAGCGGCGGCACCAGTAGCAGCATCTCGCAAACGCCAACTCTTTCCTAGGCAGGCTACGCTTTGTATCACCGCTTTCCAGAATACGCACACAGCTGAAAACCTCTTACGGCAACTGAGGAAGATCATCGCGGAATGGCTTACCCCAATTGGACTCTCCTGTGGATTTGTGGCATCGGACAACGCCAGCAATATTGTGTGTGCATTAAATATGGGCAAATTCCAGCACGTCCCATGTTTTGCACATACCTTGAATTTGGTGGTGCAGAATTTTTTAAAAAACGACAGGGGCGTGCAAGAGATGCTGTCGGTGGCCAGAAAAATTGCGGGACACTTTCGGCGTACAGGCACCACGTACAGAAGACTGGAGCACCACCAAAAACTACTGAACCTGCCCTGCCATCATCTGAAGCAAGAAGTGGTAACGAGGTGGAATTCAACCCTCTATATGCTTCAGAGGTTGGAGGAGCAGCAAAAGGCCATTCAAGCCTATACAATTGAGCACGATATAGTAGGTGGAATGCACCTGTCTCAAGTGCAGTGGAGAATGATTTCAACGTTGTGCAAGGTTCTGATGCCCTTTGAACTTGCCACACGTGAAGTCAGTTCAGACACTGCCAGCCTGAGTCAGGTCATTCCCCTCATCAGGCTTTTGCAGAAGAAGCTGGAGGCATTGAAGAAGGAGCTAAAAGGGAGCGATTCCGCTAGGCATGTGGGACTTGTGGATGCAGCCCTTAATTCGCTTAACAAGGATTCACGGGTGGTCAATCTGTTGAAATCAGAGCACTACATTTTGGCCACCGTGCTCGATCCTAGATTTAAAGCCTACCTTGGATCTCTCTTTCCGGCAGACACAGGTCTGCTGGGGTTGAAAGACCTGCTGGTGACAAAATTGTCAAGTCAAGCGGAACGCGACCTGTCAACATCTCCTCCTTCACATTCTCCCGCAACTGGGGGTGCGAGGAAAAGGCTCAGAATTCCGAGCCCACCCGCTGGTGGTGATGCAGGGCAGTCTGGAGCGACTGCTGATGCTGACATCTGGTCCGGACTGAAGGACCTGACAACGATTACGGACATGTCGTCTACTGTCACTGCATATGATTCTCTCAACATTGATAGAATGGTGGAGGATTATATGAGTGACCGCATCCAAGTAGGCACGTCACACAGTCCGTACTTATACTGGCAGGAAAAAGAGGCAATTTGGAGGCCCTTGCACAAACTGGCTTTATTCTACCTAAGTTGCCCTCCCACAAGTGTGTACTCCGAAAGAGTGTTTAGTGCCGCCGCTCACCTTGTCAGCAATCGGCGTACGAGGTTACATCCAGAAAATGTGGAGAAGATGATGTTCATTAAAATGAATTATAATCAATTCCTCCGCGGAGACATTGACCAGCAGCAATTGCCTCCACAAAGTACACAGGGAGCTGAGATGGTGGATTCCAGTGGGGACGAATTGATAATCTGTGAGGAGGGGGATGTACACGGTGATATATCGGAGGGTGAAGATGAGGTGGACATCTTGCCTCTGTAGAGCCAGTTTGTGCAAGGAGAGATTAATTGCTTCTTTTTTGGGGGGGGTCCAAACCAACCCGTCATATCAGTCACAGTCGTGTGGCAGACCCTGTCACTGAAATGATGGGTTGGTTAAAGTGTGCATGTCCTGTTTTGTTTATACAACATAAGGGTGGGTGGGAGGGCCCAAGGACAATTCCATCTTGCACCTCTTTTTTCTTTTCTTTTTCTTTGCATCATGTGCTGATTGGGGAGGGTTTTTTGGAAGGGACATCCTGCGTGACACTGCAGTGCCACTCCTAGATGGGCCCGGTGTTTGTGTCGGCCACTAGGGTCGCTAATCTTACTCACACAGTCAGCTACCTCATTGCGCCTCTTTTTTTCTTTGCGTCATGTGCTGTTTGGGGAGGGTTTTTTGGAAGGGACATCCTGCGTGACACTGCAGTGCCACTCCTAGATGGGCCCGGTGTTTGTGTCGGCCACTAGGGTCGCTAATCTTACTCACACAGCTACCTCATTGCGCCTCTTTTTTTCTTTGCGTCATGTGCTGTTTGGGGAGGGTTTTTTGGAAGGGACATCCTGCGTGACACTGCAGTGCCACTCCTAGATGGGCCCGGTGTTTGTGTCGGCCACTAGGGTCGCTTATCTTACTCACACAGCGACCTCGGTGCAAATTTTAGGACTAAAAATAATATTGTGAGGTGTGAGGTATTCAGAATAGACTGAAAATGAGTGGAAATTATGGTTTTTGAGGTTAATATACTTTGGGATCAAAATGACCCCCAAATTCTATGATTTAAGCTGTTTTTTAGTGTTTTTTGAAAAAAACACCCGAATCCAAAACACACCCGAATCCGACAAAAAAAATTCGGTGAGGTTTTGCCAAAACGCGTTCGAACCCAAAACACGGCCGCGGAACCGAACCCAAAACCAAAACACAAAACCCGAAAAATTTCAGGCGCTCATCTCTAATATATACCTGTCCGGCTGCAGTACTAGTGATATTATATATACATATATATTGATTTCATCTCATTATCATCCAGTCTATATTATCAGCAGACACAGTACGTTAGTCCACGGCTGTAGCTACCTCTGTGTCGGCACTCGGCAGTCCATCCATAATTGTATACCACCTACCCGTGGTTGTTTTTTTTTTCTTTCTTCTTTATACATACTACTAAAGTAGCTTACTGTAGCAGTCTGCGGTGCTGCTGAGCTGACAGTGTCCAGCAGGTCCGTCATCAGTCATTACATAATAAATATATAATATATACCTGTCCGGCTGCAGTACTAGTGATATTATATATACATATATATTGATTTCATCTCATTATCATCCAGTCTATATTATCAGCAGACACAGTACGTTAGTCCACGGCTGTAGCTACCTCTGTGTCGGCACTCGGCAGTCCATCCATAATTGTATACCACCTACCCGTGGTTGTTTTTTTTTTCTTTCTTCTTTATACATACTACTATAGTAGTTTACTGTAGCAGTCTGCGGTGCTGCTGAGCTGACAGTGTCCAGCAGGTCCGTCATCAGTCATTACATAATAAATATATAATATATACCTGTCCGGCTGCAGTACTAGTGATATTATATATACATATATATTGATTTCATCTCATTATCATCCAGTCTATATTATCAGCAGACACAGTACGTTAGTCCACGGCTGTAGCTACCTCTGTGTCGGCACTCGGCAGTCCATCCATAATTGTATACCACCTACCCGTGGTTGTTTTTTTTTTCTTTCTTCTTTATACATACTACTATAGTAGCTTACTGTAGCAGTCTGCGGTGCTGCTGAGCTGACAGTGTCCAGCAGGTCCGTCATCAGTCATTACATAATAAATATATAATATATACCTGTCCGTCTGCAGTACTAGTGATATTATATATACATATATATATTGATTTCATCTCATTATCATCCAGTCTATATTATCAGCAGACACAGTACGTTAGTCCACGGCTGTAGCTACCTCTGTGTCGGCACTCGGCTGTCCATCCATAAGTATACTAGTATCCATCCATCTCCATTGTTTACCTGAGGTGCCTTTTAGTTGTGCCTATTAAAATATGGAGAACAAAAATGTTGAGGTTCCAAAATTAGGGAAAGATCAAGATCCACTTCCACCTCGTGCTGAAGCTGCTGCCACTAGTCATGGCCGAGACGATGAAATGCCAGCAACGTCGTCTGCCAAGGCCGATGCCCAATGTCATAGTACAGAGCATGTAAAATCCAAAACACCAAATATCAGTAAAAAAAGGACTCCAAAACCTAAAATAAAATTGTCGGAGGAGAAGCGTAAACTTGCCAATATGCCATTTACCACACGGAGTGGCAAGGAACGGCTGAGGCCCTGGCCTATGTTCATGGCTAGTGGTTCAGCTTCACATGAGGATGGAAGCACTCAGCCTCTCGCTAGAAAAATGAAAAGACTCAAGCTGGCAAAAGCACCGCAAAGAACTGTGCGTTCTTCGAAATCCCAAATCCACAAGGAGAGTCCAATTGTGTCGGTTGCGATGCCTGACCTTCCCAACACTGGACGTGAAGAGCATGCGCCTTCCACCATTTGCACGCCCCCTGCAAGTGCTGGAAGGAGCACCCGCAGTCCAGTTCCTGATAGTCAGATTGAAGATGTCAGTGTTGAAGTACACCAGGATGAGGAGGATATGGGTGTTGCTGGCGCTGGGGAGGAAATTGACAAGGAGGATTCTGATGGTGAGGTGGTTTGTTTAAGTCAGGCACCCGGGGAGACACCTGTTGTCCGTGGGAGGAATATGGCCGTTGACATGCCTGGTGAAAATACCAAAAAAATCAGCTCTTCGGTGTGGAAGTATTTCAACAGAAATGCGGACAACATTTGTCAAGCCGTGTGTTGCCTTTGTCAAGCTGTAATAAGTAGGGGTAAGGACGTTAACCACCTCGGAACATCATCCCTTATACGTCACCTGCAGCGCATTCATAATAAGTCAGTGACAAGTTCAAAAACTTTGGGCGACAGCGGAAGCAGTCCACTGACCAGTAAATCCCTTCCTCTTGTAACCAAGCTCACGCAAACCACCCCACCAACTCCCTCAGTGTCAATTTCCTCCTTCCCCAGGAATGCCAATAGTCCTGCAGGCCATGTCACTGGCAATTCTGACGATTCCTCTCCTGCCTGGGATTCCTCCGATGCATCCTTGCGTGTAACGCCTACTGCTGCTGGCGCTGCTGTTGTTGCTGCTGGGAGTCGATGGTCATCCCAGAGGGGAAATCGTAAGACCACTTTTACTACTTCCACCAAGCAATTGACTGTCCAATAGTCCTTTGCGAGGAAGATGAAATATCACAGCAGTCATCCTGCTGCAAAGCGGATAACTGAGGCCTTGGCATCCTGGGTGGTGAGAAACGTGGTTCCGGTATCCATCATTACTGCAGAGCCAACTAGAGACTTGTTGGAGGTACTGTGTCCCCGGTACCAAATACCATCTAGGTTCCATTTCTCTAGGCAGGCGATACCGAAAATGTACACAGACCTCAGAAAAAGAGTCACCAGTGTCCTAAAAAATGCAGCTGTACCCAATGTCCACTTAACCACGGACATGTGGACAAGTGGAGCAGGGCAGGGTCAGGACTATATGACTGTGACAGCCCACTGGGTAGATGTATGGACTCCCGCCGAAAGAACAGCAGTAGCGGCACCAGTAGCAGCATCTCGCAAACGCCAACTCTTTCCTAGGCAGGCTACGCTTTGTATCACCGGTTTCCAGAATACGCACACAGCTGAAAACCTCTTACGGCAACTGAGGAAGATCATCGCGGAATGGCTTACCCCAATTGGACTCTCCTGTGGATTTGTGGCATCGGACAACGCCAGCAATATTGTGTGTGCATTAAATCTGGGCAAATTCCAGCACGTCCCATGTTTTGCACATACCTTGAATTTGGTGGTGCAGAATTTTTTAAAAAACGACAGGGGCGTGCAAGAGATGCTGTCGGTGGCCAGAAGAATTGCGGGACACTTTCGGCGTACAGGCACCACGTACAGAAGACTGGAGCAACACCAAAAACGCCTGAACCTGCCCTGCCATCATCTGAAGCAAGAAGTGGTAACGAGGTGGAATTCAACCCTCTATATGCTTCAGAGGTTGGAGGAGCAGCAAAAGGCCATTCAAGCCTATACAATTCAGCACGATATAGGAGGTGGAATGCACCTGTCTCAAGCGCAGTGGAGAATGATTTCAACGTTGTGCAAGGTTCTGCTGCCCTTTGAACTTGCCACACGTGAAGTCAGTTCAGACACTGCCAGCCTGAGTCAGGTCATTCCCCTCATCAGGCTTTTGCAGAAGAAGCTGGAGACATTGAAGGAGGAGCTAACACGGAGCGATTCCGCTAGGCATGTGGGACTTGTGGATGGAGCCCTTAATTCGCTTAACAAGGATTCACGGGTGGTCAATCTGTTGAAATCAGAGCACTACATTTTGGCCACCGTGCTCGATCCTAGATTTAAAACCTACCTTGGATCTCTCTTTCCGGCAGACACAAGTCTGCTGGGGTTCAAAGACCTGCTGGTGAGAAAATTGTCAAGTCAAGCGGAACGCGACCTGTCAACATCTCCTCCTTCACATTCTCCCGCAACTGGGGGTGCGAGGAAAAGGCTCAGAATTCCGAGCCCACCCGCTGGCGGTGATGCAGGGCAGTCTGGAGCGACTGCTGATGCTGACATCTGGTCCGGACTGAAGGACCTGTCAACGATTACGGACATGTCGTCTACTGTCACTGCATATGATTCTCTCCCCATTGAAAGAATGGTGGCGGATTATATGAGTGACCGCATCCAAGTAGGCACGTCACACAGTCCGTACTTATACTGGCAGGAAAAAGAGGCAATTTGGAGGCCCTTGCACAAACTGGCTTTATTCTACCTAAGTTGCCCTCCCACAAGTGTGTACTCCGAAAGAGTGTTTAGTGCCGCCGCTCACCTTGTCAGCAATCGGCGTACGAGGTTACTTCCAGAAAATGTGGAGAAGATGATGTTCATTAAAATGAATTATAATCAATTCCTCCGTGGAGACATTGACCAGCAGCAATTGCCTCCACAAAGCACACAGGGAGCTGAGATGGTGGATTCCAGTGGGGACGAATTGATAATCTGTGAGGAGGGGGATGTACACGGTGATATATCGGAGGATGATGATGAGGTGGACATCTTGCCTCTGTAGAGCCAGTTTGTGCAAGGAGAGATTAATTGCTTCTTTTTTGGTGGGGGTCAAAACCAACCCGTCATTTCAGTCACAGTCGTGTGGCAGACCCTGTCACTGAAATGATGGGTTGGTTAAAGTGTGCATGTCCTGTTTATACAACATAAGGGTGGGTGGGAGGGCCCAAGGACAATTCCATCTTGCACCTCTTTTTTCTTAAATTTTTCTTTGCGTCATGTGCTGTTTGGGGAGGGTTTTTTGGAAGGGACATCCTGCGTGACACTGCAGTGCCACTCCTAGATGGGCCCGGTGTTTGTGTCGGCCACTAGGGTCGCTTATCTTACTCACACAGCTACCTCATTGCGCCTCTTTTTTTCTTTGCGTCATGTGCTGTTTGGGGAGGGTTTTTTGGAAGGGACATCCTGCGTGACACTGCAGTGCCACTCCTAGATGGGCCAGGTGTTTGTGTCGGCCACTAGGGTCGCTTATCTTACTCACACAGCTACCTCATTGCGCCTCTTTTTTTCTTTGCGTCATGTGCTGTTTGGGGAGGGTTTTTTGGAAGGGCCATCCTGCGTGACACTGCAGTGCCACTCCTAGATGGGCCAGGTGTTTGTGTCGGCCACTAGGGTCGCTTATCTTACTCACACAGCTACCTCATTGCGCCTCTTTTTTTCTTTGCGTCATGTGCTGTTTGGGGAGGGTTTTTTGGAAGGGACATCCTGCGTGACACTGCAGTGCCACTCCTAGATGGGCCCGGTGTTTGTGTCGGCCACTAGGGTCGCTTATCTTACTCACACAGCTACCTCATTGCGCCTCTTTTTTTCTTTGCGTCATGTGCTGTTTGGGGAGGGTTTTTTGGAAGGGCCATCCTGCGTGACACTGCAGTGCCACTCCTAGATGGGCCAGGTGTTTGTGTCGGCCACTAGGGTCGCTGATCTTACTCACACAGCTACCTCATTGCGCCTCTTTTTTTCTTTGCGTCATGTGCTGTTTGGGGAGGGTTTTTTGGAAGGGACATCCTGCGTGACACTGCAGTGCCACTCCTAGATGGGCCAGGTGTTTGTGTCGGCCACTAGGGTCGCTTATCTTACTCACACAGCTACCTCATTGCGCCTCTTTTTTTCTTTGCGTCATGTGCTGTTTGGGGAGGGTGTTTTGGAAGGGCCATCCTGCGTGACACTGCAGTGCCACTCCTAGATGGGCCAGGTGTTTGTGTCGGCCACTAGGGTCGCTTATCTTACTCACACAGCTACCTCATTGCGCCTCTTTTTTTCTTTGCGTCATGTGCTGTTTGGGGAGGGTTTTTTGGAAGGGACATCCTGCGTGACACTGCAGTGCCACTCCTAGATGGGCCAGGTGTTTGTGTCGGCCACTAGGGTCGCTTAGCTTAGTCATCCAGCGACCTCGGTGCAAATTTTAGGACTAAAAATAATACTGTGAGGTGTGAGGTATTCAGAATAGACTGAAAATGAGTGGAAATTATGGTTTTTGAGGTTAATAATACTTTGGGATCAAAATGACCCCCAAATTCTATGATTTAAGCTGTTTTTTAGTGTTTTTTGAAAAAAAAAACACCCGAATCCAAAACACACCCGAATCCGACAAAAAAAATTCGGTGAGGTTTTGCCAAAACGCGGTCGAACCCAAAACACGGCCGCGGAACCGAACCCAAAACCAAAACACAAAACCCGAAAAATTTCAAGTGCACATCTCTAATTTCCAGTCTATTCTGAACACCTCACACCTCACAATATTATTTTTAGTCCTAAAATTTGCACCGAGTTCGCTGGATGACTAAGCTAAGCGACCCAAGAAGGTGGCACAAACACCTGGCCCATCTAGGAGTGGCACTGCAGTGTCAGACACGATGGCACTTGAAAAAATTCGCCCCAAACAGCAGGGCCGTAACTACGTGTGTGCCAGGTGTGCCTGGCACACAGCGCAGTTGCCCTGAGGGCGCAACAGCCAGCGGCATGTAATGAGTCAAATTGACTCATTACATGCCGCCTCTGCTGTGTGGGCCACGCTGTTGAGGAGAGAGCAGCAGCGGAGGAGGAGGAGGGAGGGGGACTGGAGCTGCAGCAGCACTATGTAATTGGTAGAAGCGCCGCTGCAGCTGTCCCCTCTCCTCCCATATTGGCTGCCCGGCGCTGTTGTGAATGCTGGGATGAAGGAACTGCATCCCAGCATTCATAGCAGCACCGGGCAGCCAATACGGGAAGAGAGGGGACAGCTGCAGTGGCGCTACTACCAATTACATAGCACTGCTGCGGCTCCAGTCCCCCTCCCTCCTCCTCCTTCTCCACTGCATCCGGAGCTGCCAGCACGAGGAGCCTGACTGCCAGTGGGGAGAGATGGTAAGTATATCTCTCTGTCTGTCTCTCTCTATTTCTCTCTCTATCTCTCTATCCTATCTGCCGCAATGTGTAAAAAGGGGGACTGGCTGCCGTAATGTGTAAAAAGGGGGACACTGTCTGCCGTAATGTGTTAAAAGTAGAGATGAGCGGATTCGGTTTTACTCGGTTTTACTCGGTTCTCAAAACCGAATCTTATTGGCTCACGGATGTCACGTGTTTTGGATAGCCAATAAGATTCGGTTTTGAGAACCGAGTAAAACCGAGTAAAACCGAATCCGCTCATCTCTAGTTAAAAGGGGGACACTGTCTGCCGTAATGTGTAAAAAGGGGGACGCTGTCTGCCGTAAATGTGTAAAAAGGGGACGCTGTCTGCCGTAATGTGTAAAAAGGGGGACTCTGCCGTAATGTGTAAAAAAGGGGACGCTGTCTGCTGTAATGTGTAAAAAGGGGGACGCTGTCTTCCGTAATGTGTAAAAAAGGGGACGCTGCCTGCCGTAATGTGTAAAAAAGGGGACACTGTCTGTCGTAATGTGTAAAAAGGGGGACGCTGTCTGCCGTAATGTGTAAAAAGGGGACACTGTCTGCCGTAATTTGTAAAAAATGGGACGCTGTCTGCCGTAATGTGTAAAAAATGGGAGGCTGTGTGCCATAATGTGTAAAAAAGGGGACGCTGTCTGCCGTAATGTGTAAAAAGGGGACTCTGTCTGCCGTAATGTGTAAAAAAGGGGACGCTGTCTGCCGTAATGTGTAAAAAAGGGGATGCTGTCTGCCATAATGTGTAAAAAGGGGACGCTGTCTGCCATAATGTGTAAAAAGGGGGACTGTCTGCTGTAATGTTTAATAGGGGCTCTACCTGGTGTAGTAATGCTACCGTGCAGCGTAATTTAAATAAAGGAGACTACTGTGCACCGTAATATGAATTGAAATTATTTTGTGGCCACGCCCCTTCCCCATGAAGCCATGCCCCTATATATTTTTGCGCGTCTACGGCACGCACTGCCCCTCTCTTGCATGGGGGGGGGGCGCCAATGCCGTTTCTTGCACACAGCGCTAAAATGCCTAGTTACGGCACTGCCAAACAGCACATGATGCAAAGAAAAGAGAAAAAGAGGTGCACTGTGGTCGCTGGACGGCTAAGCTAAGCGACACAAACACCTCAATATCACAGGAATTATTTGTTCTAATCAATGGTATTATTGGTCCAAATCACTGGAAGAAAATGACAAAATCACAGGAATTATTCGTTCTAATCAATGGTATTATTGGTCCAATCACTGGAAGAAAATGACAAAATCACTGGAATTAAATGGCAGTAATGTCGGGAATTATATCAAATGGCAGTACCACTGGACATATACGGAAGTGTCAGACAGGATGGCACTTAAAAAAATAGTCCCCAAACAGCACATGATGCAAAGAAAAGAGAAAAAGAGGTGCACTGTGGTCACTGGATGGCTAAGCTAAGCAACACAAACACCTCAATATCACAGGAATTATTTGTTCTAATCAATGGTATTATTGGTCCAAATCACTGGAAGAAAATTACAAAATCAACAGAATTATTCGTTCTAAGCAATGGTATTATTGGTCCAAATCACTGGAAGAAAATGACAAAATCACAGGAATTGTTCATTCTAAATTCTAATCAATGGTATTATTGGTCCAAATCACTGGAAGAAAATGACAAAATCACTGGAATCATTTGGCAAGATCACTGTAATTCATAATTAATTATAAATCACTGATATTAATTGGTAAAATCTCGCTATCGCCTGCCTAGTGAAGTGGAATCTAGATGGAATTTTGTACCGGGGACACAATAACTTCATTAATTGTCTAAATCCCAATGCACTAATGGCGGAAAACGGGCGCACGTCTAACAAGGCACTGATTATAACGAGAACTAATTATTCTGATCAATCACCGATTATACTGAGCACTGATTTTACTGAGCACTTATGATACTACGGAGAACTGACAATGGACAGCGAGAACAGCACTGGACTATTGTACTGTAGTATACTGGTCACCACAATGCAGCACTGACACTGAGCACTGTACTACTGTACTGTACAACTAAATACTGTTGGTCACCAAAATGCTGCACTGTACTACTGTATATACTGCTCACAACA